>NC_139699.1:36381296-36608796 GCF_964188405.1 Protomyctophum parallelum
TGCATGATGCCAGCTGACATAAAGGGCAGTAAGTAAGTAATAGAGAATTCATTTATTCTCACTATGTATTTCCCATTTTTTGTCCAATGGTTAAATGACCTTTGACCATGGGCAGACTGTAGACAATTGCGACCATGCTTGTGTGAGCGAATGGACACATGCGTACGCACACACACACACACACACACACACACACACACACACACACACACACACACACACACACACACACACACACACACACACACACACACACACACACACACACACACACACACACACACACACACACACACACACTGCAGTCTTACCTAATAGCTCAATACTGTTGAACAACATCCTCTCGTATTTATTTTCTATAGTTTTTCAGTCGGGATGTGTCCATCCATCATGTGTCTACCACAGATGGATTTTCACCTTTAGAAGGACATTAGAGGGGTCTTCCACTTGGCTTGAAGATGGATGGATTTGTCCATCATCACAGGTGCATGTGTCATAATTCCTTCACGAGGTTGCTGACTGACCTGCCATTACAGACCATCATGGGAATCGAGAACATAATTAATCCATATGACACCTTCCTCTCATTTAGTTGGCGTTTAATTTTTCAAATTGATTCTAAGTATGTGTTACAACTCAGCAGTCCAGAGGCCAACAGGTTGGTCAATCTGTGTCCTTCTCTGGTATGGACCAATTGATTCCATGGCAAGGTTATATTCCCTGGACCATATTGATCAATTAATCATGATGGATTTCCAATTGTCAGAGGCCTCTGCACGTAAGGTCCTCCTGTAATGCCGTAGAGACTGGAGATGGAATGACCTCTGCTGGCCTTGGCAAAAGTCCAATACAATCAAGAACAAAGAAAATTCACTCTCGAAAACCTCTACCTGAGTGTCTGGCAAAATGTACACAATGAAAGCCTCAGTGGAAATGTATCCGTGTGAATTGGACCCTCAGAGGTCCATTTGGTTATGTGTACATCTCAGAGTTGAAATACTGTTTTTACTGCATGCGTTCGTTCAGTACCATAGATAGAAAAATGACAGATGACAATTGATATGTAAATTATATAATTATGAATATTATTATTAACCTTCAAGGACCAGGCACAAGAATGCAGAAGAGTTCTCCCAAGTAATTTGAGTATTGTACTCAGACCATTTAGGCGTTTAAAGCCCTAAACCATTAAGATAACTTTTGAGTAGAAGAATGTGGAGTTCAACCATTCATTTAGTGTTGGGAAGAGTAGTTGTAAAACTATTGTATACTATAATAATAAAACTTTTAAGGATAGAAACTACTTTTAGAGAAAAACTACTCAATACTTTAAAATGAGAGAATATGAAAAGTACCAGAGTACAATCACCTCGTTAATGAAAAAACCCAAGGATTGACACACGCAAGGAAGGAGTCCAGTAGTCCACACCAGCAGCATAGGTTTTAAGATGGTAATTCCATTACATTTGGGGGAGAAGGAATAGTACTCCAACACAGGGTCCTTCTACTGTACCCTAGTCTACTGTACTGTACTGTCACTGTACTGTACTGGCACACCGAGATCACCATATATACAGTTAATATGTGCGTGTGTGTTTGTGTGTGTGTGTGTTTTCATGCTCAGACGCACCCATGGCACCCACCCAGCCACCCACACACATAGCTCCGTAAGGGAGTAATAAAAACACAGGAGATATCTAACTGGGCAGAAAGTGCACGGGACAAGCGCTCAAGTCAAAGTGACATGAAAGATATGATATAATGGACATGGCATCATTCACAAACAACGATGTACCGAAATCATCCATCAACCATTTGGAAATATTTTGTGCCACAGAACCCCATAAAACATTTCTGTTCTTAAAATGTTTCAAAACTGTTCAGGTCTTAAAATAGTAGATCTACAAACTCACAATGTGTCGCGTTGTAAACGTGTTTATCGGCTGTTTTCAAATGGCATGGTTAGAGTGGTTTAAATAATTTTGATGGGTACTCCTGGAAACTCCTCAAGAACCAAGAGCCTGATGGAGGGAAAGGAACTGGTTGGAATAACGTGTTCCATCCACGTGCTATACAGCCTACTGGGGGAACTCCCCCCTGTCAGTGATAATAAGCATCCTTCTCACTCCACATGCTTTGAAGGTAGCACCCAGGATTAGTTTAGGAATTGGCACCAGGTGAAAAGGGTGGTAATAATAATAATAATAGTAATAATAATAATAATAATAATAATAATAATAATAATAATAATAATAATAATAATAATAATAATAATAATAATAATAATAATAATAATAATAATTAATAAATGAATACTAGTGATTATAGTGTGCTGTGCTCCCCTTAAAGCGAGCCAAAAATTATCACAGGATTTGTATCGTGTTCAGTATAGCCTACACAGCGTGTGACAAAGCCCCTCAATTTATCCATTTGTAACTCTGAGAGTGTGCAAATCCTTCACGGGTCCATTTGGTTAAACTTGCACATGAGTCTCAGAGTTTAGTTAACACAGGATTCCTTACTGTGTATACCATGGAATACACAGTGGTGTGACGACGCTCCTCCCTCTCTTTGATTAGTGTCTGAGTGGTTCAGATGGAGGGCAGAAGGTGAATTGATCTGAGCGGTGTCCTGTTCCTAGGCAGCAGCCTGCCGTTTTGATGGAAGTCAGGAGGGGACGGCCAGGCCAGCGGCAGGGAAGCGTGAGACTGCATGACATTACTTGGGGGCTGCGTGGGGGGAGGGGATTGATGGAGGGAGAGCGAGAAGAGGGTAGAAGAGGGGAGAGAAGAGAGGATCTGTTGCTAAGCCACGCTTTGTCCTACAAAAGACCTTGGACAGACAATAATATCCCGACCCCCCCCCCCCCCCCCCCACCCTCCTCCTCCTTGGCTCCTCCAATGTTCCTGTTCTTTCTCCCTCTCATCTCTTGCTCATATACGGGCGCTCATCATTTCCAATTAGGCATGATGGCCATGTGAAGCTGACGTCACAGACGTCTCATTAAAAGCTCCGCCGCTGTGTTTCGGAGACCCTGTGTCTTCCTCCCCCTCCGTCACTGAGGAGGACGGAGGGACTGAGGAGGCGAGCGAGGGGCCACGGGGGTCAGAGCAGAGCACCCAGAAGAAAAGACCAAGGAAGTGATGATCTCACAGAGAGGGGCGAAAGAAAGCTACCCGCAGTAACGACATGCTGACGGGCAAACATGGCAAACATACACACACAGGGTATTGTACATACAAAGCTTTATGTGCATGTCACACACTCGCCCACATCTACAGTGCTGCTGACCTCTCCTTTTTTATGATAAAACCTTAATTCAAATCTAATCATGCTCATACAAACATGTGCAGGCCCTCACATGCACGCATGCACATACGCACGCACGCACGCACGAAAACACACATGCATGCACGAAAACACACGCACGCACGCATGCACGTACGCACGCATGCACGCACACACACACACACACACACACACACACACACACACACACACACACACACACACACACACACACACACACACACACACACACACACACCATTTCAATGGCATATTCAAATCATGAATGCTCAGCCCACCATGACGCATTAGTGACTAATTGACGACTTTGTAATTATGAATGCTCATACATACAGAGCAGAAGCAAGATAATCCGACCCTGAGTGTGTCTCCAACAGCTGAATCTGCACTGGCAATAAGTGGCTCTATTCAGATAGAGAGGGAAAGGGAGAGAGAGAGAGAGAGAGAGAGAGAGAGAGAGAGAGAGAGAGAGAGAGAGAGAGAGAGAGAGAGAGAGGGGATTAGGAGGAATGGAGGGGTGGAGACTCTCATTCTCTGTTATTGCCATGTGCCTGACAAGCATTATCTCTCCCCAAACTACATATGGCAGTGCAGTTATTGAAATGCAAATTGAGAAAATACTGGAGGCACTGCAAACCTCATCATATTTCTCATATTGAGGCTGGCTGGCTGCATGGCATGTGAGAGCTGGAACCTGCTGCGAGAGCTGTTGTGTTCAGAGCAAATACCAGCTTTACCATCCTAAAGTATACCTTTGATTGCTACTTCTACTAGCTTGCAATGATGCCATTTGCAAGGACGAGAGAGAGCAAGAAATAATGGAGAAAGAGCACAAGTGTGTGAGGCCCAAGAGCTACAGTATAGGAGACCATTTAGAGTCAATTCTAACTCTAATAACGTGTCACTTGCGTCACGCTAATGACACGACTGTGTCCATTGCTGGAATAAAGTGTTCACCAGGGTACATTTAACTGTTCACCAGGGGTATTGTACTGTACATTTAACTGTTCACCAGGGGTATTGTACTGTACATTTAACTGTTCACCAGGGGTATTGTACTGTACATTTAACTGTTCACCAGGGGTATTGTACTGTACATTTAACTGTTCACCAGGGGTATTGTACTGTACATTTAACTGTTCACCAGGGGTATTGTACTGTACATTTAACTGTTCACCAGGGGTATTGTACTGTACATTTAACTGTTCACCAGGGGTATTGTACTGTACATTTCAGTGCATCATGATCTGTCCATTGCTCACAAACGAACCAAAGCGCCATGCATATAGCTATAGAGTTAGCTCTCCCCTTCCTAACCACTTAACCCCAGCATGTCATTCTGTGGAGAAAGCTCACTCAAAATTAACTGATCTACAAGCTCACAACGCTGTGTGCGCTTGTAGATCAGCTATTTTTGATCAAGTACAGTTAACTCAGGTCTGTTTTACCAAGAATAGAGCATAGAGGGTTTAAGTGATTAATACTTAAACGTACAGTAATATATCAGCAGAATATGAGGGACTGCAGTGTTTGAATATGGATGATGGGACCTGCTGCCCTTTGTCACAGCAGTGCATGCTGATTGTCTTTATTGCATGCTGAGAATTAACAAGCAGAGCAGGCTTGAGAAACCTATTTTCCTATTTTTCCATCTACATATGAACAGCACTGCTTAAAGATGTGCATAATGAATAATTCAGAGTGTGTGTGTGTGTGTGTGTGTGTGTGTGTGTGTGTGTGTGTGTGTGTGTGTGTGTGTGTGTGTGTGTGTGTGTGTGTGTGCTTGCGAGCTAGCGAGCATGCATGCGTGCGTGTGCGTGTGTGTGTAAATTAGGGGAGAAAATGATGATAATTGAATAAAGGTGCAGGACCTTCACTGTGATTGTAACTGATGTGAGAGGAGGGACAATTGCTTTTTATAGCACGTCTCACCATATTCATATGCTCATTATTCAAATTCAGGGGAGAAGTCTCTTACACTATCACGAATGCAAGGATGTGCACATGCATGTGCGCACGCACGCACGCACGCACGCACGCACGCACGCACGCACGCACGCACGCACGCACGCACACACACACACACACACACACACACACACAAACAAATGAAACAAATGAAACAGTTTGAGCATCATCTATTCTAGGCAGAGTAATTTCTTTCAGTGAATATAACTCTCTTTCTTGGGGAAAATGAAAAAGTATAAACTTGTGTGGTTATAATTCTTACTGCTTAACAAGCTGGCAACCGGGTGGTGCACATACGGTATGTGCAATATTTGCATAATGTAAATGTTCTGATTGGACTAACAGTGAGTGATGGTACGGGAGAGGAGGGTCTCTTCCAGCCAGACAGGGAAAGCAGCCCAGGCAACAGATGACCTCAAGCAGGCCAATCTTATCACTGGAGGAGGCAACCACTGGTAGAATGCAACAAAGGCTTGAGATTATATATGTGGCCCTAATTGAGCCATGAATCAAAGCTGATAAGACAGTACTCTCCAGTCCAGTATATTGGAGCATCAACATGTCCATCCTTTAGAAGACATCTGCAGTCTATTCTGTGTCATGTATAGGCCATCTCATGAAGACAAATTTTGACACATAATAGACCCGGTCAATAAATTGTCTGTACAGTATGTCACTCCTCACACACTCTGACCAATGAAAAAAGATTGAGATTTGAATTACTCCCGTCAGTGGCGGAGTATATGCTGTGCAATATAGGCGCAAGCTGCGGGTTTCAACCCATGTCTGAAGCAAGGTCTTGTTCTACTTCTCTCCCTTCCTGAGAAACTGTATGACAGATTATGTAAATGTGTCCTCGATTATGACCTTGGCCTCTAAATGTAATGCTTTGAGGTGGTCTATTGATCATTCCCACCAAGTTTCATGAATCTCCACCTGTCCATCCTCAAGTGACAGACAGACAGACAGACAGACAGACAGGGGATTCCAGTACCATGCCATGCAGAGCTGTGGGCAGTGGAATGATGTAATGCCATGTAATACTGTAGGAATTACTCAGTGGCTACATTTGTATGGTTAAAGAGAAGAGAAAATATAGATTATCTGTCTGTTAATGCATGTAGGTTCATATAGTACATAAAGGATATCATATTCAAATAATTAAATCAGTGATTTAAAATGGTAATGGTAAATGCTGCATTTATTAATTTTATTATTAATTGAGTAGTCGATAATTTTTTGCCCTTTTTTCTCCCAATTTCGTCATTATCCCAAATAATTCCTCCTACTGCTTGCCACTAGTGTTGGAGCCTGTTGGCTCCCCTGCCAGTGAGAAGCCACCTCACTGGAAGGACAGATCCCCGAGGAGTATGTGTGTAGTGACAAAGAGTGCCCTCCCCACCCGACTTCCCTCTCCTGAACACAGCCATTTGTGTTCGTATAGTATAGACACTTGGCATTCCAATTCCAACCCGTAGAATCCACTGTGGTGGGTAGGGACTTTACCCGTACATCACCCAAACGCCTCAAAATGGTGGATTTGTACTAGCAGCTTTCTCCAAAGCCCTCTACAATGTGCATTACATTCACCATGCGAAGCACCAACCTGCTCATCGGGTGCACTTAGATATTGCCCTGTTCAAGGACCCTTCGAGACACATCCAAGAGGCGCCAGGGATCCAAGACGACACTCTACTTCCTGAGCCGCTGCAACCCTTGCATGCATATAGTTGTGTTGTTATGTTGGTAAATGTAATGCATGTCAACCACACGAGATCCTCTGCTGTGGATGGTGAGAAGTGGACTTTACAAATCCTGTCTAGTCCAGTTCTGGCCAACATTCTTGTTCTAAATCACCCAGTTATCAAAGTGCCAAATCAATTCTCAATGCAGCGTGAGCTCATGTACCTTGTTCCAGGGAGGGTTAAGTCAGTGGATGGAGAATACGGGCAGGGGTAGTTGAATGGCTGCTCAGGGAGTGTTGACAAATCCCCAGATATTGATTGGATGCAAGAGCTTCTGGACACACATGTCTAAACAGATCTTCTCAAAGCTTAGGTGAGACAGTGGTACCTGTCGCTAGATGAATACGCTGGGGATATTGAACACAGTGACCAAGACAGCCCACGACATATCAGATGGAAGTCAGTGTCTGTCTTTGTGATGGCTTTGGCTCATGTGTATGCAGGGACATACTGGATGGTGTCAATGAATCAGTCAATGCCTGATTATACCTGTAAGGGAACATGGTTTCTTCTGTTTACTGTGCATGCATGCGTGCCTGTGTTTGTGTGATTGCTGCTAGACATGAGAGAGACACAGGTTTGATTGTATTGACCCAGGGTTTCAGCCAGGAAGGTTTACCACTGTCTGCACTCTGCAATAGTCCATAACCGCCCAGCAGACAGGATGCTGTCTTCCTCTCTCTGACAGTCACTTTCTGTCTTTCGGTTTCTTCCTTTTGCACGCACGCACACGCACGCACGAGCGCACACACACTCACAATTTGATTTTTTTATTTGAATCCACAAATTCCAATTAATTTTACAAGGAAACAAATATAACGGGGTTGACAGTTCATGTTCACTTAAGGATACACATGGCACCTCCTTCTCCACACAGACAAACTGCCTATAACAGCCGAAACAGAACAGTATTTGGCAAGTTGTTTGGCTTTGCTTTTTGTCATGCCAGCTATTCTTAAATCTTAGGCCACTCATGGTCAGTTTATGCACATGGCCCAGGCTTCCGAATATCAGTATGGCAAATCTACAGCGATACCCCAGGTTTGTTATATTTCCAAGTAATGATTGATACTTAGAATGTTTATCTTGGAATGCCTGGTCCATGTACAAATCAAAGACATAGCCCACCTCCAGAATCAGGACCTCCTTGTGACTGGTGTCAACAAAGACAACATCAAGTACTATTTGGGATGTTAGCAAAGACATCGCATGCACAGCTAAACCAATCTGGTAACACTCTTGAATGTTTATACATTGCTGCACTATATGGCACATACTTTCGAATCGAACTGCATCAGACACTAGGTCAACAATCCGGTCGTGGCGAGCAATATACACATTTTTGTATGCACTACATCACACTACACACACACACACTCACACACACATTGTGACGCGCGCACACACACACACACACACACACACACACACACACACACACACACACACACACACACACACACACACACACACACACACACACACTTGTCTTAGTCTTCAAGTCTTAGAATGGAACTTAAGAAAATAAATTATGCTGTCTACTGCATGACAGCCACTGACTGATCCTGATCCAATCCCTGATTGCATCAGCTCTATCTATGAAACACCTCCGAGTCTGCTGTATTGATCAACAATACGTTCATGAAATCCTATACAGTATGAAGGATCACACATCTGGGTTGTGAGTTAAATACCATGGAGGTATAAGATCAATGGCTGGGAGGGCGAAAAGGCGGGTCTGACTGAGTGGAATTGGTGATTTGATTATTATTATTTTTTTTACAAGACTGAGCAATGGGCCAAGTTACGAGATGACTGCACGTACCACTGGATGGATGGCTTGATGGGGGAAGCAGGATGTGAAATCTGTAGTTGCCACATCTCACCATCAGGTGGCAATGCCTTTCTTCCCTGTGTTGGCAGACTCATTGGTGTCATGGACCTGTGTGTGTTTCGTCATACATACATTACCATGCACAGGGCCTGATAGCATTGCCTATAGGCTGATACAAACAAAAGGAAAAGCCATTGTTATTCCCTAAATATGGCTGAAGCACATGTGCTTGTGTATGTTATGGCACAATGTCATGCAATGGGAAGACGTTTTCTACAATGACAGATAGTGGAAATTAAACATTTTACAAAACATTAAGAAATGAAACAAATGTAGAAGCCAATCACATGTTATGTTGACCCTCTTGTTTACTCCTGCAGCACTGGATTGTACCTAGATACTGTGATTCAGGTAATGTTACATTCTTTTACTAATATATCCCTCTGGTGAGCTCACTGGTATTTTATGGTCACCTATTGATTGTGTGATTAGCGGCGTGGCAGCGTCCAGCCGTCCACCCACTACATGTCCAGTGGAGAGTAATGGTTATTGAGTGGCCTGTCAATGGTGAAGCAGGGCATTGACCAGGAGATCAGGTTGGGGTGGAGGCCATATGGGGGATAGCTAAGCAACGGTCAACCTGACCTTCACCTCACTTCGGCCAATTCAAGTCAACAGGACTTTGATAAGATGTAAACGCTGCCATCTTGAGCCCTTCCAATCGTTTTCTACAGAATAAGGTGATTGGAAATGGGGCACCAGAGTATGATGCAAGGGCAAAATGGCCTCAGTGTGAATATGGTCAATTAGGCTGATTGGCCTTCATCTTGCAGGTAATGATGCAATTTGATAGTAATACAGTCATTGCACAGATCCAATCAGTGGGGAACAGCGTGGGATTCATATTGAGCCGTAGGTCTGTTCCTCCTCAGTAGTTTCAGTTTGGTGTGAACATGCACTGACTATGCACTCCAAAGCTTCAGTCAATGAGCTTGTTTACAGTGGAGAGAATTATTTGTATGATACATGATGTGTTACCAGAGCAGTAAGATGACATGGGCTCCAGTTATCCTCAATTCTGCATTCAGGTGATGCTGGTGGAAAAGCAAATAAAGGAGGCTGAGGGATTTGCTGGCAGATGAAGATGAAGCAAGGAAATGATATTCTCCTGGGATCGAAAGAGAGGGATGGGCGGGCGGGTGAAGGGGGGTGGGGTGATGGTGGGGTGTGACAGGATTAGATTGACCATGGATGTACAGCATGAAGAAGAGCATTGGAACATCACTCAACAACAGACAGCCATAAGCCAACAGGCTCCTATTTAGTGAAAGGGAAATATATGACCGGAAAAACCTCAAAGAATGAACAACAAAGAAAGTTACATCTAAAACGTAATTTCCCCTTTTTTGGGCAATTGTGTCACAATCTCATCATCACAATCATTCAATGTAGACTACACCACAGACCAGGACATTGTGATAAATTAAAAACCATGTTTAACAAATCACTATGGCTGTTTTTTCTTTTTTTCTTTAGTAAAATCATTTCCTATAGGTTTGTGCCTGTCCTCCTCACCACCATCAAAGTATGGACACCCCATCATGTAAAGCCACTGGGACACCCCCCCCCCCCACACACACACACACACACCAATTCCCTCTCTGTCCAGTAACTTCCTTTTCAAGCGCTCAGGAGACAGCTGGGCAAACACTGACCCGTATCGGCCCCCTTTCCCCACGACCTCTTAAGCCGACCTTGCCCCCCTCCCCCCCCCCTCCCCCAGCTCCCCTCTTAGCCCCCTCTCCCACAGTTGGCCCCCCGGTTCAAGCAGCCCACCTCACCAGCCAAGCAACTGAACCTGATGCCCACCCAGGCTGTAGGTCCCCAGCGGGAGTGACGCGTGATACACAGGAATTCTAAGCACTCAGCACACAAAACGCTCTGAATGTGAATGTCAGCCCTGCGTATCTTCCCCAAGGATTTTGATCCCCAGTAAAACTTCCCAAGATGATTCTGTAAAATCAATGTAAGTGTGGCTGCATGGGGTACGAATATTCCAGAGGTGATTGCTCAGCAGACCGCAAAAATAACTTATTCACTTCAATGGATCTATTTCATGTGGACACTGGACTGAATTATTCTCACAACAAGAAAAATGTCAAAGGTAATGCCAATTTTAAGGAAATGGACAGTTTGGACACGCACGCACGCACGCACACACGCACGCACACACGCACGCACACACGCACGCACGCACGCACGCAAAAGGCCTAACTCAGACAGACCACACCATCCATTAAGCAGAAAGATGAACTTATTTAGCTCTCTTTTGTAAACATTAGGGATGTCCGATATTGACTTTTTTGCAGATATTCCGATATCGTCCAACACCTAATTTCTGATACCGATATATGCAGGCTTTTTCACCAAAAGTCAACTAATTGTCAGGTAACATCACATAGATGTTAAAGAGTGCGGAAGCATAATTGTCTTGATGCCTAACATTAACAAGCGTCAACGAGCATCCGCTGCACAGACACAGTGTGTCTCATTTCTCTCCAAAAGCCATATTGAATATGTTGGAAAATTACTGTCAGTGGCGTAACATCATGGTGATAGGCCCCGGTGCACAGTTGTATCTCGTATCTTTTGATAAAGCAATGACCATAATATCACAATAGCTTATCAATAGCTCAATATCTATATGCATGTAGATGAGAGTGAATCAGTAAAAACAGATAAAAGGTTTAGCATGTCAGTCAAGCCTAAAATCATAACACTTTCTTTCTTATATTCTGAAAATGAAATATGAACATTAACCATAGATAAGATACATTACAAATCTATGGGCCTTTGTTCTTTGCATACAGTAGAGCTATTTTCCATAGCTGAACAAAAGATGAGGCTTAGGAAAAATCTCTCTCACTCTCTCACACACACACACACACACACACACACACACACACACACGATTTATTCCCGAGTGATTGCACTTCTTAACCCTTCCAAGGCTAATACAGCCTGGCTTATATAATCTGAAAAGTACATATTTCCATAGATAATATATAGAGCTTTCATTCTTCCATGAAAACAACTGCAGAACGAAATGCTTTCTTCTTAGATGCATTTATTGCAGAGTCAGAGTAAGAGTAGGATACGTTTATAGTGTAACCAGGCTATTTCATGACTGATAATGCAACAACCGCCATTTGATTAAAACGAAAAATGTTGCCACTGTCGAGTGGAAACCAAGTGTCCAAAACCATTTTTATTACTATTTTTTACGCAAAATTCTATCAATTCTATAATTCTATAAAGATATGAGGCTTCTGCCTGACAGCAACGATATATTACTAGTCCCCTCTCTGCCTACAAAATCATACATAAAATATGTTTCAATCTTCAACATTGTTAGATTCCAAGTAAAAACAAAAAAAGAAGGAAAAAACAAAACACTGGCCACTTCAACAAGGCCAGGCATCAATGCTCTACTCTATTACACACACACACACACACACACACACACACATGCGCACGCGCACACGCACACACACACACACACACACACGCGCACACACACACACACACACACACACACACACACACACACACACACACACACACACACACGCACACACACACACACACACACACACACACACACACACACACACACACACACACACACACACACACACGCGCACGCACACACACACACACACACACACACACACACACACACACACACACACACACACACACACACACACACACACACACACACACACACACAACTACGTAACAAGGGTAATTTGATGTGTTTCAGTTTCACTGTGAACCTGTCTGACTGGGAGCTACACAGATACTGTGATTATTGTGAGTCCATGCAGACACATGAAACGGTGACAGAGAATGGGTGTCTTATTAGACATGCACCTCGCAGAGAGACATGAAAGCTCACCATAAAGAATTCTCATTATCAATAACACTGGAGTAGCCAGAGATACTTTTTTTTAATAATAATGGAATGGATTTTCTGCTTCAGATCCATATGATTAGCCCAGGAGCAAAGTAATCACTGTAGTAGGCAAACATGGTGCAGTGTATTGTGTTCCGTATGTCAAGGCATCCAACTTGAAAGTATAAGCGCATATTATGGACATGACATTTCGTGAGACGTGTCTCAAACTCAAAATTATTTGTAACTTTTCCCCCTTCATTCAAGTCCTTTACTATTCAACATAACAACCTTGAAATGTGATTGTTTGTGTTATAATATAAGCTACAGGAGTGCAGGTATTTCACCATTAAATCCGGTCCTCCCTGTGGGTTTGCTGCTCTGATGCCCTGCCAGGCTCCACTTAGCAACCAGGCGCATTATCATCAGCCTGACAACACTGCTGTTTTGAGCCCCATATCTGCACGCTGTCAGTTCCTAAACCTGCCAACACTGGAAAAGCACATACTGTAGCTAGTGTATATACCCCATCCCTCCATGGTGATATCCTCAACTCAGGAGAGCAGAAACAGAGGTGATGGACAAAGTATATACTCAATAAATACCTGAGTATTCAAAAGTACATCCTCAGTGCATATCAGTGCATATTGAGATAAGATGAGATGAGATATACTTTATTGTCCCATGAGGGGAAATTTGTCTCGCTCAAAAGTGCAGTAGAGATCGGCTATAGTTTCACGATACAGTATGTGAAATAGGTTAGGTATTTGAAATGATTAATTAATAATATTTTTTAAATAAATGTAGGTCCCAAGAGCTTTGGAAGAAAGAAGACAATAGAAAGAAGACAATATTAAAATAAGTATTCAAGTACAGTAAAGTAAACATACTTAATTAGTTACTGTCCACCACTGAGCAAAAAATACTCAGAGTTAAACAAACACTGAAGAATCTGCTGTGTACACACACTGCATCAGCCATCCTCATACCCACCCATCTCATCCAATCTGTGATGGGGAGGTAAACTCAGCTCCCAGCATAGCAACCGTGAGAGCCTCTCAAGTCCCCTGTGTGTGGCCACGCCCTGGGGTCTAATTAATACAACACACTGTGCATCCATATGGCTGAGTGTGATTAAACACATAGAATGGAGAGAGAGAGAGATAGAGAGAGAGAGAGAGAGAGAGAGAGAGAGAGAGAGAGAGAGAGAGAGAGAGAGAGAGAGAGAGAGAGAAATAGGGGGGGCAACGTGCAAGCAGAGCCTAGTCAACCCACATCAATCCTTTCCTTCACTGATACAGCCAGGTATTGCTGTGTTATTCAGACTGATTTTGTTGTTAAGGGCAGAAGCCATATATCTGCATATTTAAACTTTTTATTTTTTATTTGAGGGGTGCCAGCCCTTCCCATGTCCAGCTTTGAGGGTTTGTGTAAATTGTCCTGACACAAACAGTGAATGTCATTGACAATGAATGGCCAGTTTTGAGTGTTTGTGTAAAGACAAACATTCGACAAAAGTGAGGACACAAATTGTGATTGGCCGGAATAAGACGATGTATGATGATATAATGATAAGAGCGCCTCTCACTTCACACGGGTGTGATTTTTGACAATTAATGCTCTACTTCGTCACTACAGTGTCAACAGAGAAAATTGTCTATCTACTGTATTGTTATTCTATTCTATTGTTTTATTTTTGTTATTTTAACTTTAAATATTGAACCAGTGAAAAGTGTTAAGAAAGGCTTACACTGACTGGTTGCATTGGAACAGTCTCAGACATACATTGGCGCTGTGAAGTTGTGGATCTACAGCTTTTTGTGCGCCTGCAGTGTCAAATGATGGAGCATAAGTTTGGCATTAGCTTGTTCCCTATTATATGCCTGCAGTAGCGTGTCACTACTGGCATAATTATAGGAAACAAGCAGCAGCAACAACAACCCTGATGCTTTGTTCAGGGCAATCGAGGCAGGAAGCCGACCTTGCCACGATGGGATGCGATTAGACACCATATCAAATCGATACAGAAGATGCTGGAGTCAATCAAGCACACAATAAATTACGTGCACCTTTTATCATGTCATTCATTATGAAGCCATTCTTCCTCAAGGCCACAAACAAGCATCTGGTTTGCTTCTCTTGCGGGACCCCCCCCCCCCCCCCCCATGCATGGACCCCCCCACCCCCCATGCATGGATCTACTTTAGGTGAAGACTGGGGATTCTTCACAGTAGGGGACCAGGGTGAGTAAAGACAAATGTATGCTTCGTGCATCGAAACATGTGATGCGTTGTGAAGTTAGAGATCTGCTATTGTTGGTGCGCCCATGTGACACCGCATACTTTGTGACACCGCCGTGTGACAAAGTATAACTCAAGTGTAGCTGTCAAGGGCAGATGAGGAGAGGAAGGTGCACAAAGCTTGTGGTTCATGGTGGAGGACCAAAGACAGGTTGAAACGGAGGCATAGAAAGGCTAAAGCGTAACGCTGAGCGCTGTGTGAGCTCTAGCATGAGCGCTTTAGAAGATATATCGTCACTGTCGGGTGGAAATCTCTTTCAACCTTTTATGTTTTTATTCCCCCCCCCCCCCCCCCCCATAAACGAATGCACGTCTTCACACAAGTAGTGAAAACAGACGATTTAGAAGCTCACAACGCATCACGTTGGGAGCTTGTCGGCTATTTTCACTATTTTAAAATGTTTCGTAAAATAATAATAATAATAATAAAAAGGAACTGTTTTGGATATAGGCTACAACGTTTCCACCTGACAGCGATGATATATAAACACCCCGCCCCCCACCGTTCACCTCCTCCACCATCACCACCTCTCTCTCTCTCTCCATTCTTTGATCCCAGCAGCAACACCCGTTTAAGCCTCTGCTCATGCTCCGCCGTACCACGGTGCTCTCCTCTGCTCATGCTCCGCCGTACCACGGTGAGTGTTAAGCCTCTGCTCATGCTCCGCCGTACCACGGTGAGTGTTGCGAGCCAGAAATAGCAGATCTACAGTATACGAGTAGTCGAGTAGGCCTACATGTGTTGATGTGCAGATCTGCTCTGTGTTGGGGGAGGGGTCGTGGGACACCGCCACGGAGCATAAAATCAGGCATTGCTGTGTTTTGCACATCCCTGCTTCCACCTCTCACACGCACGCGCACGCATACACACGTGCGCGCGCATGCATCATGTCAACACGCACACACGTGTGCGCACATGCACACACACGCACATGCACACGCACATGCACGGACGCGCACACGCACGCACGCACGCTCACACACACACACACACACACACACACACACACACACACACACACAGCATTTCCTCGATCTTCTCGGCTTCTCCCACTGCTAAGGAGGACACCCCAGCCAGCACTGTGATCCCATGCCCCCCCCCCCCTCAAACCCCCACCCCTCTCCTCTCTTTGTCCTGCTTCACACATCAGTGCCGCCAGGCACCCAGGGGATGAGGGGATGCGACATCTCTCTGCCGAACCAACGGATTCAGCACCTCCCCCCATTTCTGCCTTCATCTCCACGGCTTCCTTCCTTAAGGGGGGGGGGGGGGCTGGGCAATTGGTGTGTGTGTGGGGGTGTTTATGTGGGGGTGTTTGTGTGGGTGTACTGTACATGTTAAGTGTGAGCATGCGTTCAGCTTAGCAGGAATTGATTGTATGTGCCTGTATGCGTGTAAGAGTGCGAGTGATTGTGCATGTGTATGTACGCGTGCATTTGGTTCCATGTTGCAGAACCAAATGGACCCGTATATGGGTCTATTGTTGACACTGAGGATTGGTACTGTGTGGGTCAGATATGACAATAAGCACATCTACAGTGGTACACGTGAGCCACTCACTCACTGCCACTGAAAAGGTCACATGATTTATGTCCCTCAGAGCGCTGCTCTGTGCACACGCTGCAATAACACCAGCAGCTCCTTTTCCTTCTGAATGCTTTCTCTGCCACGTCTCTCGTGGCCTCAGCATGTTAATGCACACATTCTCCATCAGTCAACCTCCACCATACCCCTATACCTACAGTATACCTATACCCTCATACCCACCCCCCACACGCCACCATGACGAGCACGTCTCCGACTGAAGTCACTTACAGTCGGCAAATCTGTTGATTTGATTGAAAATAAAGAAATATTTCAATACATTATATTATACGCATGCACGCACGCGCACGCACGCATGCACACGCGCACACACACACACACACACACACACACACACAGCCGTGGGAAGATATTTACAGTAGGTGCTGCAAAATGTTCAGCAAAATGCGCATGCACGAGGCGCATGCACACGCATTTTCACGCATTTTTGTGCGGAAAAGTGGCTTTAACTTTCCCTCTCCACATGCATGAGCAAAATAACACAGGCAATTAACCAGGATAAGGCGCCAATACTGTGATACAGCATATTTATTAGGCCTAGTAACAGAAATCTGTTCTGATTCAAATTATTATTATACTTTCCCCCTCCTGTCCGAGGGGGGGCTGTGCCTGGGGGGAGGCTGTGCTCCAGCCCCCCCAGCACCCCTACTTCCCTCAGCCATGCACACACACACACACACACACACACACACACACACACACACACACACACACACACACACGAAACAGGAGCTGACAGGACGGTTTTGATTATTTGCGATGTGAGAGGAGGGACGTCACCTGGGAAGTGTGTTACGGCTGGGAAATCTGGAAACAGTAAAAAAGAAGAAAAAAGAGAGAGTGAAGTAGGAACATCAGAGGTAGGCGGGCATTAAAGTCGGCTGGCGTGAGCTTTGACCTGACTCTCTCTCGGCTGCTCCCTTTGAGCTGCTAAAAGGCGTATGGTGTGAGAAGGCCCTCCAGCCCCCCTCCTATACCCCCGCTTCCACCCAGTGGTGGAAACTAAGTAACCAAGTACATATACTCTAGTGCAATTTTGAGAAACTTTACTTGAGCATTTACATTTTTTCATACTTTCACTTCCATAGATACTATCCAGTACGTCTCACAGAGAAATATTTGTAGCCTATATATACTCCACTACAATAATTTAACAGCTTATTTTATTTATTACAAAAAACAAAACAAAAAATACCGCTAAAGCCCTATTTCTTTTTTGCTATTTGTAATCAAGTTTGACAAATCTTAAAAAGAAATAACTTTTATTTTGGTTCTGCAAGTATCCTTTATTTTAATGCCAATACTTGTGTTATTTTACTCATGTCAAAGTTTTAATGCAGGCCTTTCACGTAGGTAACAGTTACTTAAGGTACAGTAACCTTTTATTTTCATATTGTGGTACAATTTCCACCACTGCACTCTCTCTCTCTCTCTCTCTCTCTCTCTGTCTGGAAAAGCAAGGTTTGCTTTCTCAGCTCGCTCCAAATGCTGCAGGGTCACGAGGACCCGGGGCCCCAGTTGAGGTGGTCCGGCCGAGGATAGAGTTTCACTGCTTTATGTGGCCAGTCTGGCCTCCTCTGTGCATGTGCGTGCGTGTGTGTGCATGCGTGTGCGTGCACGTGTGCGTGAGAGAGATAGACAGAGAGACAGAGAGAGCGGGAGGGAGGGTGAGAGATTCGTAGAAAGAGCAAAGTTATGGAAATGGGGTTGTCTTGGAGGTGAGTTAGAGCTCTGCTATTGTTTGATTTCATATCAGACCAGTGCCAACAGAAATACACACAGCATGCATACTGTATTCTGTACATGAACACAAACATACAAACTATGGTACAATGCTGTAGTATAGTATAGCACTCAAGTATGCCATATTCAATATACACGCAGGGTATGATATGCAGCATAACTATCAAGTAGAGAATGGTTGCTGAAAATTCCCATTAAACCAATTAAGGCATATTCAAAATGTTCAATATAGACGATCTGCAAGTTCTACAAGTGAGCTTGTAGATCTGCTATTTGTGAATTGTTTTTGAAAATGTTTTTTTGGATAAAGTAAGGATGACCACAAATGCCATGAGAATTGCATGATAACACATTTAATTGTTTAATGTGCACACATATGCAATGTATTGTTCAATAGGCATAAGCACTGTCTGGAAGTGGGAAAACATTTCATGTGAATAACCCCCAAACCCGCTCTATTTACACACCAGAACAATAATCTATAAATTAACAAACCAGGATATCATCGAAGTTAAAAGAGCCCATGTGTTCCAATGCCACATGACACATTGAGCGAGCCATGGAGGAAGAGAGAGAGAGATAAAAAGAGCCATGGGAGAGCTATAGATGAAGAGAGAGAGTGTGTGATATCTTATAGATAGAAGAGAAGAAAGATAAAGAGAGGCAGAGACGGAAACATAGAGAGAGAGGAGAGGTTGATTCCTATTGAACTTCCAGTTGCAGGACCAATCATCTACGAGGATCAACGATGATTAGGAATCCGGCACCAGTCTCCATCGACTATAGGAGCTGTGTGCCTCCGGCTCAATACTCTAGTCCCTGTGATAATGGACCAGACATTAGTTCAAGAAGACATGAGACACAAGGCCAAGTGTAGATCACACTGACCGCCTGCATCTATCAAACACACAGGGCTGCATGATGATATTAGGAAAACATGCGATATGCGATAACATTGATGAAATGGATTAGATTTCCATTCGAACAACATGGTTTTACTGAAAACCGTGCACCTGGCTGCTATTGACAATGCACAGGCACGCACGCACACACACACACACGCACGCACGCACAAACGGACACGCACACACACAATAATGACAACTGTCTGACTTTTTATTTTTACTAGATCTAGTTTATTATCATTGTTGTTGTTCTTTTCTTTAATCAGTGTTGCACAATGAAACCTAAAACAATACCAATCTCTAAAAATCTTCTATTTTTGCCTTTGTACACTTATACATACACACATACAGTACACACAGTATATGTGGATATGTATACAGTTATAATCTCGACCAACAACAAAGCCTTGGTCTTGAGGAAAACTATCACATTATGTGTATAGAAACAAAAAGATTTGTGGACATAATACAGTACAGTAGCAATCCCTGACAATGCTCTGAGAATTTCCTATTGACAGTGGTGGACAATGTATGTACTCAATTACGTATGTACTCAATTCAAAAGTACAAATTATGAAGTACATTTAGTTTTCAATGATGCATGGCTGAATTAAAATTGAGAACACTTAAAAAATAAAAACAAATGCAGACATTTTCTAAAATAGTAACTAACAGATCTACAAGTTCACATCACAGCTCATCTCAGTGCGACACGTTGTAAGCTTGCCTTCTAGATCTGCTATTTTCACTATCTTTGAAATGGGACTTAAGTGGATAATGCTTTTGTTTGGGTCCCAAGAGTCCCTTCCTAGAAATGTAGTCGAGTCAAAAGTACAATATTTCTATTTGAAATGTTGCAAAGCAAGACCTTTATAATTATTATTAATAATAATAAATCAACAAATGTACTGTACTCAAGTAAATGTTACTGTCCACCACTGCTGAGAACTCTTAAAATCATTTTCTGTTGACCTGAATTGGATTGTGAACACATACAGTAGAAGCAGAGAGGTAACTGACCTCAGCAGACCAAAAGACAGACGGATAGATAAATACAGACAGACAGACGGATGTGTGATCGTCGTGATCGAGCGACTGAGCTGACTATATTGTGCTCTCTTTAGTTCTCTCCATATAGGCTAGTGGTTATTTCTGCCCCCTCTTGTCCGAGTCCTTCTGTCAAACCTACGCAAAGTCACAAATTGAGGCTTCATTTCCCCCGTCCTGAAATATATTAGTATATTCCTAGTATAGGAATCTACAGAACTGGCTTCATGGGCACTGCATACGCTTTTTGGTTTAGGTCAGCACCACATTCTTCCCTTAAAGAACCACTGCACCCATTTTCAACCTATTTTTCATGCAATTGCTCACTAATGCTCATTATAAGATGGCACCGTTTCTGTCTACTCAGTCTGTGTCTCAGGCGAGGGCTGTGGAGTGTGGACAGTTCAGAAACCAGCCTACCAGTGACATCATCGATGGGGATTCCAAGCTAAAGGAAACCTTTCTCTTCCTTGAAAAGTCAGCCATGTAGTCCGCTGCCCCCCCAGGTTGGCAGAGGAAGTGTAGCGCCCAGGATTACATTAGATAATTGGCACTGGGTGAAAAGAAAAACTGGGTTACAAAATCGTGGGATAAAAATTTAGATAAAAAAAAAAAAAAAAAAAAAAAGTCAGCCATGTTCTTGCATTAATAATGAAAACAAATGAAATACAAATTGAAATCTTGTTGAAATGACCAAACCTGCATACCGATGATGTCACTGGTAGGCATGTTTTTTAACTGTCCATAGCCGTCCTCTGAGACACAGACCAAGTAGACAGAAATGGTACCAATTTATAACGCATTAGCATTTGTAATTTATATGAAGATAGGTTGGTTGAAGTGGTCCTTGAAGTGATAAAAAACTAATAAACTAATAACTGCATAGTAGGAATTGTAGACGTAATAGTACATCTATTACTAATAGTTAACAGCAACATCCTGAGTGTTCATTTAACTCTTGAGTGTATAAAAGGGACCTGTAAGTACCCTTACAGTAAGGGTACAGGAAGAGTTCAAATATCACTCAGAACTGTGCTGGGTGGTAGAGAGACTCTCCCATGCCCTGTGCTGTGGCCAGCAGGGGATTTATTGGCCTGTCAAGATTCAAACTAATGGGATTTAAATCAAATCAGTGGGTTAATTAAAGAGATGGCATCTGATTTTAAATTATATTTAGTATTTGTAATCAGAGATTTCCCGAGAGTGATGTGTGTGTGCGCGCACGCACGCATGTGTGTGATACAATCACTGGTATATGATGTATTTTAATAAACCGTTTCTCAAAGTCGGTTTCAGGGACCACCAGGGGTCCAAATGGACCATTACAGGTCTGTAACTCTTGAGAGTACCCTATAAGGGTCCCCTGTTGGTCCTCGGATCCAATAGTAGACCCTTTTTTAATTTATTTACTAAGCACAACTACTGTATGTTTCATATTCTGCTAGGAAGGCAACCACACAGGACAAGGACAAGAGTCAGTAACACCTCCATACAGAAGCTCTTCTGTACTTCCAGTGGCCTCACTGTGCCACTGCTAACCTGAACAGGACTGACTGAATCACACGCCGTGCACATGTGAGGATGACTGGGTGGAACTTGGAACATGATGAGGATGAAGTGACCATCAAGCCCCGTTGAGGGCTAAGCCAGATTTAAGATTTTTCAACCAATAGGTCATATAGCCTTATTGTTATAAATGTATTTTTTACCAATACACACTATCAAACAGACTAACAATGTGAGACAGAACCATCAATAGCACCATATTGAGATCAGAATATTATTTGCCACATTTTGGCTAAATATCACAGTGTTACCATCACAAGTCCAATAAGGAATAACTAACACTTTTCATTTCAGCTAAAATAACACATTAGCTTTTTTTTTAGGTCATGCTGATCTATAGGCTTTTTTTTCTGTGTCTACTACTCTTAAATACATGGGATCCAATCAGATTTCTTGACAGAGGTATATAAATATAATACTGATCTCAAACATTAAAGTACAATTACATTAAATTACCATTTTGACAAGAGTATAAATTACTTGGAAAAATCTTTAAAATCAGCATTATTTGACACATACAGTCATCAGGGTCTTGGAGAAGAACATCAGAGAGATAAATGCACTGGAGATGTAATCAATTGACAATCATATCTTATAGTAATTTGGTGCCACAGTGATCAATATAACATATTGTAGAGGATATTTCAAAGCAAGAGCCCTGGCTGGCCTCAGGGTTTTCAGAGAAACCACAGCGAATCCCCTCAGATCCCCTCGTGTGTTGTTACAACCCACGACAGTTATGATGAATACAATGATAGTGACTGTAGCTCGTCTAAGCATATTGCTTATCCTTTATGGCTGGTGTCGCACTGGTGTGGCACACCGCGGAATTGCTGATCGGCTATTTTCGGTGTGTGACGGCGGCATACAGCCAAGTCTAAACCAGGATTATCTTGTCCTTTAATAAACTGCTCGGTTTGTCTTCCACTGTTTGAATATGGACTAAATGTGCAGCCTTAAACATGTCAAGCCAAGGAATGGCACAGTATTCAGTGGTAAACAATAGCGTATCCAAATCAATAATGATGAAGAAGGATGCCGTCTTTATTTTGTCATAGACCTGAGAGTAATTCATATTATGAACATTTTTTTTTCTTCATAAATAGCCAACATAGACAATCTTCTACAAGCACACAACACGGCTCATAGGCTAGTAGATTGGCACTGAAGGCATTCATTTATGAAAAAATATAAAAAGTTGAAATATGGAGGTACAAGGTTTCTGCCTGACAGCAACAATAGTAATCCTTGCCTATGCTTTCCATAGTGCATGTGAATTGAGGGCAGAGTGGTTGCATCATGTGTAAATCCTTTCATTAGAGTGGTGGGCATTGAGCTAAGTTGTGATAAATAGTTAAATTAGATAAATAGGTGCCAGGGTCATTTTGGTTAATTTACGTCTGAAAGTCTTTTGACACTTTCCAGAGTGCAGTGCACAACTGAATGTGGACTGTAGTTGTGAAGCTCACAGCTAAAATGTCCTGATCCCTCCTGTCCCCCCTATTTGCTCTGAAACATTCTTTTCCAAGTTAGCTGGGCAACAAAGGCGGCATCCCTCCCTTCCAACAATGGCCTGAACAGCACGGCACAGAGCAGAATGCAAGGTAGGAAGATCATTCTAAGAAATACATGAACTCTAGTAGAGCAGCACCAAAGGCCTTGTGTGGCCTGAAGAGACAAATATTACATGAGCATCAGAGTGTTCCTGAACACACACACTCCCTGTCCAAATAAGCCAAACGTTGCTGTCCGGTGGAAATCTTCCATGTATGTCCAAGACTGTTACTTTTCAGAAGAAGAAAGAAATTGTGTCTACCTTTTTTTTCTACAATAGAAAAAAATATCAAAATGCGTTGTGAGCTTGCAGATCGGTTATTTTGTCTATTTTGCGTGACAATCTTGTACGATGAAGCAGGCAAATAAAATCAACAAACACAAATGTGGAAATATGAAGATACAAGGTTTCTGTCCGACAGCAACGAAAACAAAATCGTCAGAATTCTCACATGAGGAAAGAAGTAGGTTTTAGATGAGGTAGGGGTTCTCAACACTGTAAAACAACAAGCGATAAGGTTGTATTTCCATTCTCAGTAGTGTCCGCATGGAGTGTCACCCTTTCCTAAGATAGGGTCATCGGCCCATCCATGAGAGGACTTTGACCAAACCCATTAACGTCGGAAGGCCAAGCTCTGATCTACACTGGACGACTAGAACCTGACCTATCAAAATGTAATCATGTAAACATGATCTTCCACTGCATCACCTTCTCAATGAATCAGGTTAAACGGCATTAAACCCTGTCACATCCGACCAGGATAATATGTGGGCAATTCCTGGCAAGAGGCGATTAACCCTAAATTATAGCCAAGGAGGAGCGAGGACGACACGGGAGTGAATGCATGCCCCTTGTTCCCTTGTGAGATTCCTTTTCCACAGAAAGTGAAACCTTGTGAGATTCCTTTTCCACAGAAAGTGAAACCTTGTGAGATTCCCTTTCCAAGTGAAAACATTGAGTAAGGTTTTGAAGAAGCCTTAAGATCAATATCATACTGGCAGTTAATAAATACACATGTTGAAAACACATTTAAATCAGGGATTATCTTATGCTAGTTTGACAAATATACCATTATTGTTTTTCTAACACTTGTACAGAATAGTAAATACCAACGTGTACAATTAAGTAGAAGAAATTAGTTGCAGAGACGAGGAGGGGGGGGGGGAATATTGGAGACGAACAGTTGGCATGCAAACAAATAAACTTGCAAACATAAGGCAGAAAATTATCTCAGATGGTCTTTGAAAAAAG
Organism: Protomyctophum parallelum; assembly: GCF_964188405.1. Taxonomy (NCBI): domain Eukaryota; kingdom Metazoa; phylum Chordata; class Actinopteri; order Myctophiformes; family Myctophidae; genus Protomyctophum; species Protomyctophum parallelum. The sequence continues at coordinate 36,406,084 of NC_139699.1, forward strand.
GTTAAATGTGACGCAGCAGGGAGAATTGCGTTTGCATGGTACTATACATAGAGACATAGGTCGTTTGCATGGTACTGTACATACAGACATAGCTGGTCGTTGCTGTGGGGAGATACTCAGTGGTGGAAAGCACATTTACTCAAGTGCTTAAGTACAATTTTGAGGTACAGTAAACCTCTGCTCCACTGTTATCTCAAAGCCAAATATTGTACGTATTACTCCACTACAATTCTTTGACAGCTTTAGTTACTTAGTATTTAGATTGCTAACTAATTAACCAGTTTAATATTTTGACTATTCGAAAATAGTCTATCTACAAACTTGGCTATTTTTTAATTTGTTGTACTTTTACTTTGGTACTGTAAGTATGTTTGGATGCCAAGAGTTTTGTACTTTTAAACAAGTTCTGAATAGTTCATATTAAAAAAGTATTTTTTATATTGTGAATATTGCTACTTAAGTAAAACTTCTTCCACCACTGGAGATCCTCAACTGACAGGACCATTCTGTCCCAACAATTACAGACACACAAGCGTTGCTCACCAAATATCTCCCAATTATCTACCACTTTTCACATCTTTCTTCTGACTGAAGGCAGCAACAGCTGATTGGATAGAGCAGTGGTTCTCAAACCTTTTCATGTCAAGGACCCCCAAATTAATATGCATTTGGCCGCGGACCCCCATCTGAAAATAGTTTGTGCCAAGGACCCCCATACAAGATTCATGCTGCTAAAATGTTTCAAAAATATACAAGATTTCCTTTTTAAATAACCGATCTATCATGACCAGTTGTTGAATTTGTGAATTTAGCCAATGTGTAGAGCGAATAAAGTGGAGTGGTTAAACTGATTTTGATGTTATATTAATTAAATTAGGTGGAGACTCCTGGAACCCCCTGAAGGACCGACCCCTGGGGGTCCTCGTCCGGACTTCAGTCTGAGAACCACTGTGGTAGAGAGTTTTGAAGGTAGAATGAGCAGCCAACAGCAAGTGAGGAATGAAGAATAAATGGTGAGAAGCCAAATCGTATACAGTCAAATTGTCTGTTAATTGAACTCAGAGAACTTACAACCTATCTTACAGATGGATAAGTGAAAACTAGAAAATGTAATTCCCAGGTAATTTGCAAAATATGTGGTGAGCGCTTATAGTGTACCCAACAGCCCACAGCAAACATATAGCAGATTACAAAACAATTAAGGCAAACAAAAAGTACTGATTATTAGTCTGATTATTTTTGAAATACTTTTCTACATTCACATCCATAAGAAAATAAAAGTTAATGCACAAGATAAAAGGTCTTAAGAAGTTTTCCATTCATCTGTATGTATGTATGTATGTGTGTCTGTCTGTCTGATCCTTTCACTGTCAACATACTGTATACAGAATGAGAGCAGTTCAACATCCTTAGTGCTAATTCAACTCTGACTGTGCAAAACACTTTACCCATTAGCTTTTCTTTTACACTTTCTCAGAGTTAAAAGAACACAGAGGATGCGACCATCCACTTGGCTGGATAGATATGAGTGTATTCCTCCATGATACTGCACAAAAGGCACCCAGGAGGGTGCTTCAGCATGGGGACAGTGACCTGAGAGCACGGCCATAAACAGGACTGAGGTAGGTTACCTTAATGCAATGTGTTGGGCAGTAACTTATAACTAAGTAATATATTACTCTAAATGTATTACTTTCCCCAGTAACGAGTAGTGTAAGGATTATAATTGCCCATATATTTGCATCTCATGCAAATATATCTCATCATCATGCAGTTTGTGCTGTTTGGGTGATTGGTGATTCAACTGCGAGGTTAATTTTGTCCACAATAAAGTGGATTCAGTTTTAAAAAGAGCTGGCTAAAAACAGTGTACCGCATATCACTTTTCGGGTAGCAAAAGTAATGTAACGAGTACCGTAACTAATTACTTTTGATACCAAGTAAGTAATAAGTGATTTTCTTTTTTAAATGAGTAATAAGTAAAGAGTACATTTTACACTTCCTTAGTGACTTGCCCAACACTTTGCATCACAAGAACAGTTGCTTGTGACTGCTGACAACACACACAAACAGTGTGTGTGTGTGTGTGTGTGTGCATGTGCGTGCGTACGTGAGTGTGTGTGTGTGTGTGTGTGTGTGTGTGTCAGCCGACACCACCATATTGGTATATTCCTGAAACATATTATTTATTAGTCAGTGTGAACTGGAGTGAGAAGACTGAACAGCAGCAGGATTTTGTGACACTTAAGGATGTTGACAGACATTAAAATACTGTCTTTCATTTAACTCAGAGAATATACGTAATGTAATCAAATGCACCCGCTAAGGGTCCATTTGGTTACATTTGGATACTCTCTGAGTTACAAATGCATAATTGAACAATGAGGGTTTTACTGTGTAGAATGACGGGGGCTTAATCTGGACTGTCAGGAAGCAGAAGGCTATGCCTTCACCAAAGGACTGTCAGGAAGCAGAAGGCTATGCCTTCACCAAAGGAGTCAGATGAGGAGATATGATGGGGAAAGAAATAAGTCACTAATAGCACGGGAAGCTTGAGCCTAATTTTATACTTTGCCGCATAATGGTGACACTCAACAAAAATCAATTATTTTCAGAGAGCGAATCTGTCGTGCGACAAAGTATAGGCATTTTAGAGTGACTGGCAGGTAACTTGAATTGTGAAACATCCACAAATTTGATTAGAAACACACTGTTGCCAATTAATATTCAGTAATCCCGTATGAGAGCATTACACTAACATTAGTAGTGTCCAATGTTTTATAACATTTCGATACATTTGTGCTTTTTCTATATTTTTTTACATACATCACATATGTAGATAAAGACACTCTTTCACTCAACACCAACACAAACACCCACAAAAAACATGCACATATACTATACAAAGAACACATGCACACAGAATTCAAACATAGCTTTGTTTCGTAAATACATATATGATGTATGTAATACGTATATTAGTTTACTCCACCTCGCCTATCAAATAGAACAATATGTAGCATATTATCTCACGTAGCAGTATATAGTCCTGAAAATATTATTAGCGGTGCAGTGCATCTCTAACAATCATTCCATTTAACTGAGGCAACTAAGAATGAAAACAAAAAACAAACAAAAAAACAATCTGGTCTTTTGGAAAGAAAAAAGAAGAAGAAACCTTTAAAAACTACCATGGAACACTATAAAATGTCTTTACAATAGAATTCATACAATAATGTCAGTCTGTCAACTTGAGGTACTGACTTATGTACAAACACCATAAGCATCAACGGAGGGAAGCCTGGATCTCATAGAAGGAGAGGGACACATTTTCATTTAGCAAGAAACAGACAAACAACAACAACAATAACAACATTGTTATCTTGAGGTAGAACATTAACTTCAGCGTTTGGAAGTGCTTTATGTTGGATTTTTTTTTTTCCTTTTCATTTATTTTCTTTTCATTTTGCTTTGAGAAAGTAGGAGAGGTGTGAGAAGATTTCTTGACATCTGAGGTAGTGCGGTGTCTGATCTTGTAATTTTCTAACCAATGGATCCCTCTACATGTAAAACAAGTGAACACAGGGGAAGGTACAGATCCAAAAGGCTTCCCACACGACACATTCATTCCGGCTGAGGTAGGTTTTTGTTGAATCCTAAGGTTCACATAGCCAAGTCTAGTGCCTGCATGAAGGCCAAGAACTAATAAAACAAAAGAAAACAAACAAACAAATGCTGATATCGCTGAAAAACAAAGTCCTGAGACAGAATATATCAAATCCCTGGAAGAAGGCCTTAGTCTTCTGTAGATGAGATGGTGGAATCATTGGTAGGCTGAAAGTAGGCAGCTGGAGTCTTTGACATCCACAGAAAAGTAGAAATAAGACCAATAACTTATAACCACTTTGACATAGTAGTAGATATATATATATATCTATTTAAAAAAAAACTTAAAATAAAATCAGTACTATATATCAAGGACATTCTGGGCCTCTATTCTGTGTGCTGCCGGCAACCAGAAAATGAACAAAGTACCAAACTGTAAAAACCAACACTTCAATGGCCTGCCAAGCTAAGCATAGCTGTCCCATCAAAAGATAGTGCTTTCCAAACCCCAGACCAAAGAACACCCCAATATCCAGTCCTAGCTAGATCTCCTAGAACTCCTTAACGTACCAATAAAAAATCTTTGCACAAAAAAGGTAAAATTACTCTGAAAGAAAAGAAAACACATTTGTCGACCTGAGTATGAGAAGAGTCTCAGTGGCCTTCATACGGAGCTAGCCGTGGTCCTGCCGTCCTGCTGCGGTGGCAGGAGGAGGCTCCTGGAAACGTGTCTCTGCTTCCCGCTCCGAGCTGAACTCGTCCAGCGGTATCGTAGACAGCTGGGTGTCGTTTGGAGTGTAGGATACTAGCGAGTTCTCTGACTGAAAACACACACACACACACACACACACACACACACACACACACACACACACACACCACACACACCACACACACACACACACACACACACACACACACACACACACACACACACACACACACACACACACACACACACACACACACTTATCATACTTTTTTTCATAAACCATTTATAAGCCCTAAATACTTCATTGTATATGAGCTTGTATATCTGCTGTTTTAGCTATTATACTCGGACGGCATTGCATCAGCCAGAAGTGTGCTTAGTGTTGCTCGGTGTGGTCGCTCGGTGTGCTCGCTCCGCTGATGGCGTGCCTGCCTTTTCACAGATTTGAACTTAACGTTTTCAATGCTTTTAATGACATTGCCTTGTTCTCAATCACACGTCCTCATGCTAGTATCAATCACTTGGAAGCATCCTTCAATGCCATGTTTCATTATGTCTACAGGACTACCCTGTCCAAGCATATCCATACGTCATTGCTGTCGGGAGGAAACCACCCAACTCATTGAAACAATGAAAAACCTCTTAACTCCATTGGACCCTCACACTGCCTGCTAAAACAACTACTCCACCCCCTCTCCCCCTCTCATGCAAGTAATTGACAATATAAAAAGCCACAACACCAACTTTGATGAGGCAGTATTGCTTTGTTTTCAAAATATAAGGTTTTCTTAATTTCCAGAAAGATTTCCATTTTTCATTTTCAGAAAAATGAACATATTGGAGTTACCTAGGTGGTTTCTTTCCGACAGCAGATATACTGTATATTGTATGTTGTATTGGCGTATTTTTCACTGTACATTTTCCCTCTGCATTTTAGTGGTGAATTAGGAGGGATAATCTGTTGTCCCTTAGGGTCTCATGACTCACCATGTATGTGTCCTGTGTGCGGGTCGGTGCAGTGAAGAGTCTCTCGAGCTCGTTGTTGTGCGCAGTGGTCTTTCCCGCTGCGCTGCCATTGACCCCAATCTCCACCCTGGCAGCCCCGTTCAGCACAGAGGCACCCTGGGAAGTCAAAGAGGACTCCATCGCCACACTACGCCCTGCTTGGGGGGTGGCCTGAACCTTCTTGCACATCATTAACCTGCACAACACGCATGGGCATGTGTACACACGCACACGCACACACACAAACACACACGTGCGGCACAGTTTAGACTGCTGCAGTCACAACATAGTCAAATCCTCAGAGTTCATTTATGCATTTTTATACACTGTGAGTGTACAAATGTACACGTGTACTATCTCAGAGTTAAAGGAACATTTCACTGTGTACTATGAAGTACCGGTACTTTGTTTATCCACTACATCTTTCCATTTAATTTTTTTTCTTCTCACTGTGATTTACGATGATTTATAATATTGCTTTGTTTTTAACCGATTCTAAAAACGCCTTCTAAATCCTTTTCTGAAAAACAAAAAAATATTGTTACTACATAGAAACAACAACAAGCCAACAATTGGTTTCCGTCTTGAAAGGTAAAAACTCCAAAAGGGGTTCCCATCCTTAATGGATAAATGATACATTTGCTGAGGGTGTACAGTATAATGTTATTGATGGTGTTTCTATTGAGTGAGATGTATCTTAACTGTCGTGCTGCCTCTGGCGACTGAATTTCTCTTGTGGGATCAATAAAGGTCTTATCTTATTTGTTCTTTTTTTTTTTTTTTTTTTTTCTTTAAATTTTTATCCCACGATTTTGTAACCCAGTTTTCTTATCACCCAGTGCCAATTATCTATGTAATCCTGGGCGCTACCAGTTCCTTTCCCCTCCATCAGGCGCCCCGGCTGGCCAGGGGGAGGTAGTTTTAGAGACCAGGATTACGGCATGTTTTTGTGAGGGTATCTACCCTAGGGGACACGGGGAGAACATGCAAACTCCACACAGAAAGGCCCTATCGCCATTTTATTTGTTCTAAATATAATATTGAAAAAAAAACAGAACATTTTGCACTTGGTTGGGTTCCATCTGAAAGGTTGCGGTGGGGAGTGGGGAACAGCACAGGAGATGGGTGGACTCCATACACACCTGCCTCTGTAGCTGAAGATAAGGAACAGCACACAGAAGACGATGCAGGTGACTCCAATGTGAATGCCGATGATGATACCTGTGGTGGAGGTCTTGCTGTGTTCATCTTTCACACAGTCACATGGGGTGTTCAACACTGCATGGAGAGATACAGTACACTTAATCAAAAACACACACTAGATTCATACTGTAAATCAAGAGGTGGTGTGTAAAGGGTGAGTGCATGTGAGTGTGTACAGCTAATATAAGCCGTTTTCAACATGGCTGACATTTTTCCGCTTTAACTTACTAGCATGTATATCTTACAATACTTGATCTCTTTATAGCGCATAACACAATACAGGTGTCAATGGTGTATCTTTCTAGCCTTGGCCTGCCAGTTAGCATTTTGTTACCCAAGTGCAAAATTGCTAATTACTTGTAATTTCTTGTTTAAATATTGTGCATACCATTGACATAGTTTCCATTTCTGCTGTCAGACAACTACACAGCCATGACACGGATATGCCAATGACAGTGTTATCCACAATAGTTTAACCACTTTTATATCTATTTATATGTCTGCTATGTTGTTTATTTTTATTTTTTTTCAGATGTGTTTCAGTGGCTAAATGCATATATCAATTTCTGAGAAGCACTGGTAGTAACGTATAAAGAGTGTATGGTCAGTGGTCAGTATGACTTTGCTCAAGGTAATGGATGACACATCTGGTTCACGATCTGAGAATGTTTAATCTTTCATGCTCTGGGGCACAGTTACTAGACTGTGCAAAAAGTCACCTGATTTCTCCACTGCCTCCCTAAGTGACACAAATCGCATGGTGGCATTGCCATCTCCATGTTGGTTGAATGCAAGTAGCTTTATCTCGTAGACCAATGTGGCATCTGGAAAGAAAAGAAAAGAAAAGACACTTTTGGATGATGGATACAATATCAAACGTGTTGTTTTGAAATTGTAATTTACAATGTAAGTGCGGAATTTACAATGTAAGTGCGACACATCAATATATATTACAGATAAAGTAATAGTAAAAATAAAAATCACAGGAACCATTTCCATGAGAAGCAGGTCTACAGTATGCAGATAAATCTAACTGAAATTAAATGAACGCTCCAGATTGAAATTAAATTAACCTTTCAGATTTGACAGGGTCATCGCTGTAGGGTGGAAACCTTGTATGTCCGAAAAAGATTTTCATTGGTTAAATGTTTTCAAAACCTACAGACAGACCTACAGTATAACCAGGCACTTCACGTCCCTATTTTGGGTATGTCATTATAGTTATCAAATTTGGGTCTATACTGACCTTGTGCAGGCATCATGCCTGGTATAAAATTAAAATGACCAATAGCTAGAAATAACAAATTCCCTCCCGTTACTATAGGTGGGATCATGAGGCTAGTGCCATGTAATGCACAAAAAACGCAGAAGAAGAGACCACTTTGAAAACTGGTTGATGACTGCAAGTATTTGGGTTCATATATATATTCTTCAAAAAAGGACTTTCAAACTAGGAAGGGTATGGCCTGGTCAGCCTGCAATGACATGCATAAGATCTGGTCATCCCAGCTTAGTAAGAGGTTCAAAGTAAAAATATTTAGGACGACCGTCGAGCCGATTCTACTCTATAGCTCCGAGACATGGATTAGAGAAACGCCTGGATGGTTGGTTGGATGGTTATAGGTTAGGTTATATCTTCTCTTCTTCCCTGGAATCCTGCCTCAAAGCAGACTAGAGGTAGAAAACTGTCGTTCCCTGATGTCATCGCTAGGGACACATGCATCAGTAAGCAGGACCGCAAAGTCTAGCATGGCATTGTGAAATCCATGATCTCCACTATGGTCGAAAAATGATGATGAAAGATCGCAGTTTGTCTCATTTTTAGGAGAAAAGGGACTATTAAGCGTGTGTATGCATATTATTCTAGATATATTTTTTGTAATGCTGAATTAATGCTTATTAATCAAATCTCATAATCTCGTGAATACAATTGTTGGATACAATAGCTTTTGACGAGATTATCTTGTTCTGGCACAGATTTGGTTAATTTACTTAGAGCTGTGAGCTGTGCTCACAATGTGCCCCCCCCCCCTAGAATAGGGATGCTAGGCTTCAGATGGTTGAGATTAGTATCATGTCAGTATCATGACAGTACCACAACAGTATCATGGTCGGTAATATCATGTCAGTATCAGGGTAAATATCTGGTCAGTATCATGGTCTGTGTCATGTTCATTATCATGGTCAGTATCAGGTCAGTATCATGGTCAGTATCATGGTCAGTATCATGGTCTGTGTCATGTTCATTATCATGGTCAGTATCAGGTCAGTATCATGGTCTGTGTCATGTTCATTATCATGGTCAGTATCAGGTCAGTATCAGGTCAGTATCATGGTCTGTGTCATGTTCATTATCATGGTCAGTATCAGGTCAGTATCATGGTCTGTGTCATGTTCATTATCATGGTCAGTATCATGGTCAGTATCATGGTCTGTGTCATGTTCATTATCATGGTCAGTATCAGGTCAGTATCATGGTCTGTGTCATGTTCATTATCATGGTCAGTATCAGGTCAGTATCATGGTCAGTATCAGGTCAGTATCATGGTCTGTGTCATGTTCATTATCATGGTCAGTATCAGGTCAGAATCATGGTCTTTATCTTGTCAGTATCAGGTCAGTATCAGGTCAGTATCATGGTCTTTATCTTGTCAATATCATGGTCAGTATCAGGTCAGTATCATGGTCTTTATCTTGTCAATATCATGGTCAGTATCATGGTCACTATCATGTCAGTAATATTATGGTCAGTATCAGGTGAGAATGGTTCCTCACCTAGCTGAGTGATGTTGTAGTGTGTGGCGTTGCGTGGGAAGGTGATGGGTCCGGTGAAGAGAGGTGAGTGAGCCCTCCTGTAGTACAGCCTGAAACCCTGATGCTGGCCCATCTTAGAGGAAGGCTCCCATGTGGCTCTCACCACACTGCTGTTTAACACCTTGGTGAAGAGTGAGGGGGGTGCTGGCACTGCAACGCAACACAATTAACAACATTAAGGACGTCGTGAAAGAAATCATATGTTTTTCAAACTTGTAGAGCATATCTGTGCCTGTGGTCATAATGAGAACATACCGGTACTGAACAATGGATGCCAAATTGTGAGCTAGTAGATTTTCAAATAGCCAATGTATAAAATATGGCTTTAGTGGTTAACTATTAACCAACCACCAGGAGCATTTAACAGTGATTGTGTGTATCTGAGAAATAAATCATGTCTTGTGCACAGAGCCGGATTAACAATGGAACTAGGTGGAGCTTAAGCGCCAGGGCCCGAAGCTTGCAGGGCCTGGTACGAGACTATAGGTACAGCTGTTGCTTCTTTCGGAAAATATAACGCAACATAGGAACCCCGCTAGTGTTTTTGGTCTTCTCTGAGAGTTTCTGTAGCAGTTTTCTGGAGGGGGGGGCAGTCGGTTTGGGGGGGTTCCCCACGGCTGCGCGTCGCTTCCACCTCTGACAGAGGGGAAGCGAGTAAGCGACGCCGTCAGAAGCCCCCTTGCTCAGGAAGGCCCCCTGACTCAGACGGACCAAGTTGCGACAATAACATACAGCCTATGTAAAGAGGAATATAAACAAGACCTTGGCGCAAAACTTCATATTTACCCTGCTCTAATACAACAAAAGTGTGTTCTTACATCCTCCATTTCACGATTTCAGCACTCGTGAGTAAATTAATTGCTATTATGAAAGTTTTCAGTGACGTTGGACTAACAGGTTGCATTGTCGTCAATAATTAATCTGTCTTTAAAACGTTCTAATATTAATATAGCATATTGGCATTGTCTGTTGGTGCACACTGTTATATGGACCATGTAACAACATGGTCAACAACACTGTTTGCAAATGGAGCTACATTTGTTGGCCACAAAGACAATTTAGACAAAACATGCTGCTGCCTGCTAATGGAGCTTGTAGATATAGGCTAATTCTTTTTCGGGGAAATTGCAGATAGTTTAGCAGAGACTGAAGTTGGAAAGGCTGTGCGCAGTGCCTGCTGGCTGCTGTGTCTTGTGTCAGCGGGCAGCGCAGGCAGTAGTGGGATATGCGCTAAACGCATGCATGTTAATTAATTAATTAATTAATTGGCTGAATCAGTTGGGGCCTTTTGATTTGGTGAAGCGCCAGGGCCTTGAGAGGGGTTAATCCGTCACTGCAATACTTCATTTATTTTATAGCCATCCCAGAACATCTTTTTTGATTTGGTCAAATATTATTTCATAAATCATCAATGACAAAAGTGCTGTATAGACATCTTGTAAATGATGGAATACTGACTCATTGTTCATGACAATAGTGCCATCACACTTTTATAATAGATGGCTGTTCAATTTAATGAAGTAGGGCTCATTGTAAGTGTTACTGAAAATACTACCATACATCTGATACACTCCTAATCCTTTTTCATCATTTCTGAAATGAGTGTACTCTGAACAATGATAGTAAGGTAGCACAGAGGTAATTTAATTATGCACTACACAGACATGTAATTTAATTAGATTTGTGTCCAATTCCAATTTAGTCTAATAAAGCCAATGGAGTGGAGGGAGAACTGCACAAGCTGTATAACAACTGTTGTTTTGATAGATTCCCTACAATTAAAAATCCTACACAATATTTTCCTTCTCTGGAAATGCCAATTAAGTTTTCACTTTGTGAGCTTGTATGCCTCTGTGTATTGAGTGTGAATGTTTGAGTAAATACGTAATTGTGCAATCACGCAAGAGTTAGTTTGTACAATTTTTGTGGTGTGTACTGTGTATGTATGAGTGTATGGGTGCGTTCGGTAATGCGCACCGGGAATGTGGTCAGTTTGTTGAGTGTGGTGGGCGGTGACGTCACAGAGTGCATTCAGTGTGCCTTATTTACGAACGACCACAGCTGTGACGCATTCAGATGAATCACACCGGACAACCCCAGCTTCAGGGTAGGGTCGCTCAGTGCGGGCACTCGGCACACCCGGTGCGCAGCGCACTGGATTTTCGAACGACAACGCACCGAGTGCACTGAATAAACGAACGACAAGAGAGCACACCAGTGCGTTCAGGGCGCATTTCCGAACGCACCCTACTGTATGTGCGTTGAAGAGAGAAAGAATGACAGAGACAGGACTCGCTCTGTGCAGAACTTACTCGCCATATTCTTTATGTCTGATACCGATCCCGATTTTTTACTATATTATGTCAAAAATATTTTCTAATCTATTCGAAAAACATGGATTTGATTACAGTTTTCTATTTGAGAATAATGAACTGAAATACAAGCCGTTGACCACAAGCTCAAAGTTGAGTTGAGAGTTGAGAGCTTAGGGCATACTTTTTTTCCCCAATGGAAACTCACCCTCCCCGAGGGTGTTCTCGGTGGAGCTGTCAGATGGCTTGCTGGCCCCGCGGGAAGTGTAGGCCTTTACATAGAAGGTGTAGCTGGTGGAAGGCTGCAGATCACCCACAACCTGCTGCAGGGTCACCTTGCTGACTGCCTCCTGGTACTCCATTTCCAGCGGGTCTGAGGTGCAGGGAGAGAGAAGGGTATGGAATGGAGGAGAGAACATGAAGGAGGGAGGCAGGGAATGAGAACCGAAAGAATGCAAGAATATGGGGGAAACAATAAATACATTCTGCCATCGTCTTTATGTTTATTGCGGCTGATATTATGGTATTTCTGCTGTCAGTAGTTCAGTGACGTTTTCAAGGCAGGGATCCGGCAATTTTCAAATGTCCGATGGGTCGATGCATATAATGGTAAAGTGGATAATACTACTTTTTTATGCTGTATTGCCATGTTTGTTTGTTCTTGCTTAATATAAGTCGCTCTGGATTAAGTAAATTGTAACCCTTAATATAGAAACATCCACCCAAAAAACACTATGATGTTTCTGCTCTGAATCCATTGGGCCGTGCTATCCTTGGAAGGTAATTAAAACAGATCCTATTGGTTGGCCCCTGGGGGCCTTAATTATCCATCTGATAGCACTAGTGAGAGGTGAACGGCAGCTGGGACGCGGAGAATCGGAGATTGTTACTGCTCCGCAAGGTTACATGCACCCACACACACCCAAACAAACACAGACACACACAAGCCATTTTGAACACCATTTGTGCGCGCACACACACACACGGCCATAACGCACATCATTCACACACACACACACACACACACACACACACACACACACACACACACACACACACACACACACACACACACACACACACACACACACACACACACACACACACACACACACACACACACACACACACACATCAGTGAAAAGGCTAACACCACACTGATAGCCATCACACATGTACAGCTGCTTTCACACCCTGCAGGTCGTATAAACATTAACATGGCACCATAAAATTTAGTCTCATTCAATTTACAATTAAAATCCACTTTTATGGCTGCGCTGTAGCAAGGCTGAACATGGCAGAGTGATCCTCCTGTGGTCTGACAAACAGGTGTCCTGTTCCTGGTTCCTCCTCTCAATAACCCTCCACTCCCCATCTCATGTGCAGTGTCTCCTGTCCTGGTGCGTTCGTGCGTGCCTATCCTCCATTGTTGAGTTTGTTTATAACTCGTTTTCATCTTAAACACTTTGTTGTAAGAACTGCAATTCCCAGAATTCAGAAACAGTTTGAGCTCCAAAATGAATGCTGCAGGGTCCTAGCACCGAGTATGTTTTGGAAAGCAACATATTCAGAAATGGTATTAACTTTAAAATACATAAATAAATACATTTCTTTTACATTTCTGGTATCTGTGTCATTTTGGCAAGAGTGTCGGTGGCAGACACTCGTGACAAAGAATTGTATTTCGAGTAGTTACATATATTTATGTGGAATGGTTATTGTGAAACATGTACCAATTATATATTAGAAATAACTTCTGTTCAATTGAAAAAGTTAGACAGTATTTCTTTAACACAGAATGTTACTGTGAAACCAATTATGCTACGTATATAGAAGTGGCTCTGACTCACCTGCCGTCCTGCGGATGTGCAGCACGTAGCCAATGATGTCCTGAGTGTTCTGATCGGGCTCTCCCCAGGACACCTGCATTGAATTGGGCGTGAGGGCCTCGGCCCGCACGTTGGACGGCACGCCTGGCAGACCGTCTGCCCAGAGCACCGTGAGGCGGGCACTGGCCTGCGTCGAGCCAGCGATGTTCTCGGCGATGCACTGGTAGATGGCCTCGTCGTCTTGACTGATGCTGTATATCGTCAGCGTACTGCCGGAGACAGAAAGGAGAGCAGGTCAAGAACAAGAGGAGCAGAAAGTTTGAACCAAAATAACCCTATTCATGGGAGCGAACATTCGGCAAAGATAGCAGATCTACAAGCTCAAATTGTGAGCTTCAACTAAATATGTGCGGTTAAGTGGTCAAGGCACAGACGCACTCCTCCACAATCCTCCTGTCCTAGCATTCTCAATTCGTAATAATTTAGATTTAGTGAAGTAATGTAGCATGATAATAACATTGTATAGGAGCCAGTTGTCATTGACTGTGTATGTTGGGGGAGCAGGGGGGTTGTATTAGCCGGGGGGTTATTGGAGCTGTAATAAAAACCCTCTTATCCTCCATATCCCGAGGTGAAACTAAATAAAAGATTCAACATGCTATGGAAATCAGGCCCTGTGGCTAGCCATTTTGAACAGCATTTGTGCTGTGTTTAAAGTGTGAGGCTGGCAGAAGAACAAATGGGAGGTTACAGTAAATGGATGGCCACATGGCGTTTCCGGAGACCGTGAGGCTCTTGAACCGCAGCCTCGAATTTCCCCCACAGGGATTAATAAAGCTAATCTTCTATCTTCTATCTCCTAGTTAAGAGCATTTGCTTTGGTGCTCCATCTATCGTGAAGCCTTCCCCCGCCGCAGGTTTCTGCAGGGATTGCTCCATAGTGGGTTTTAGAGGCGATCAATCACAGTTTGCAAATAAAGGGAAGAAATCTTTTCCAGCTTCTGTCTCTCATGCTTACCCCCCCCCCCCCCCCCCCCCCCCGAGCTCTGTTGACTGCTCGATCAACAGGTAAGGGCTGTGAGCCTTTGTTCCTCTGCTCTATTCCTTCTCTTGTTCATTAGCTACAGACTGACATAGTTAACGTTGTGGCTGTAGATTGGTTGGATGTAAGATAGACAATCGCAATAGTTTAGTTCACTACTACTCCCAGGATCTCACCCACATTGAGAGGGAAGAATTAAGCACATTAAACTTGTGTCGCTAGGGTACTGGGCATGTCATTATAGGCAAAAATTGTCACAAAATAATTTCTAAGAATCGTCTAAACTTAAAAAAGAAGAAGAAAAAAACGAAAGTTCACTGAAAGTTTACCATGCTGCAGGCCTTGTAATGTATATGTATACACTGTAACAGAGCACCTCTTGAACCTTTCAAACAGCGAGGACAGTTTCTTCTAGGTCAGTGGGCATTATGAGAGGAACATTGAGGAGAGAATCATTCCATTATTCTTTTTAAATTGATGTGCTGCGAGACAACTGTGTCTCTCCGGTGTGGGACAGCTATTTATTCTCTACAGTCTGCCAGGTGGATTCAATCTGGATAATTATCAGGTAGGAGAGGCCCTTTCTATTTCACCTCTTCTGAGCCAATCTCACCTCTGACCCCTGAGGTGGCAGCAGTCGCCAGCCCTCAGCTCGCTGCTCAACCATCACATTTCTGACAGGCTTTCATATCAGCGATGAATAGAGTGTTTTCAGACAGGCAACCTGTCCAGACGCCAAAAAACACAGCAAAGAGGCCTCCAGGGACATGCTACCGGATGCCATCAGCCCTGGGCCTCATCAGTGTGTGTGTGTGTGTGTGTGTGTGTGTGTGTGTGTGTGTGTGTGTGTGTGTGTGTGTGTGTGTGTGCAGGGGGTTCTGGGATATTTCACAAGACTAATTTTAGGCTGGACCTGTGGGACAGCACTACAGATGGGCACGTCTCTGACTGACTGACTGACTGACTGCAGTACAGTACAGTACAGTACAGTACAGTACAGTACAGTACAGTACAGTACAGTACAGTACAGTACAGTACAGTACAGTACAGTACAGTACAGTACAGTACAGTACAGTACAGTACAGTACAGTACCAGTTGGCATTCAATTGTTCCTCCAGGATATGGGATGAAGTGAGCGGAATAGGAGTCTATGGGCTCACTACACAGTAGATTGTCAATTTTCAATCAGCTGTGTGTGTGTGTGCTCATGTGGGCTTGTTTTCATAAACCTGACCTGATCTGTTGCACACATCTGGTAAGAATGTTGGGTGAGGCTACGGTAGGTTTTAGCTGCAAAAGCATTTTATATTAAAATGGTTTCATTATCATTGCACTGTATTACTCTAGATCATTATTACTTGTGGATTTAATTTGTTTATTTTGTTACCAAGCAGATCTATGTAATTTGTGATTATGTTGAATTAGAAATATTTGTGCAGTCTAATCTTGCTCATCCATTTCCACCCAAATCTTATGGTTATGTGCCAACTGTTACATGATAATTGAAGGTTAGTCGTCCTCGCATTAGCATGTAGTTTTCAATAAAGAAATCACACCTGTGTGAAGTGAGTGGTGCAACTCCGTGTGGGGGTCCCCGGGGGGTCCCCAGAAGTTCCAGACCCACAGGACTACAAGCAAGGTGCCGGCCCGGTTCCGGCTAGCCGCCCCACGTCCGAAACGGTAGAGAAATGAGAGAGTTACCATGTGGGGGTCTCCGGGGGTCCCCGGGGAGTCCCCGGGGGGTCCACCTTGTCATGTAGTATGCTAGTATGCTACCTCAGTATACTTTAACAAATATTACTATGACCACCGTAGAAAATTGCAGGTAAACATTTCATTTCCAGGAATTCACAGTATGGACACTACGACCTACTGTATCCCATTTCACATGTTGCCCACACATGATCCATGTGCTAGGTTTTACCTCTCTCTCTCTCTCTCATACACACAATCAACGAGTATCATCAGTAATATTGATGATCCTTTTTTTGTGTGTGTGTGTGTGTGTGTGTGTGTGTGTGTGTGTGTGTGTGTGTGTGTGTGTGTGTGTGAGGGTGTGTGTGTGTGTGTGTGTGTGTGTGTGTGAGTGTGTGTGTGTGTGTGTGTGTGTGTGTGTGTGTGTGTGTGTGTGTGTGTTACAGGAAGATGCAGGAGATACAGCAGATACAGGAAGAAAATCCTGAAAGAGGGAAATTGATCAAATTAGACCAGTAAGAAGTAAATTAGACCAGTAAGAAGTAAATTAGACCAGTAAGAAGTAAATTAGACCAGTAAGAAGCGACCTCGCCCTAAAGGGTGAGTTTGCCCTGGAACAACAGGTCCCATATATATGGACCATCTATGTGATAATTAGTAAGGCCAGACGGGGCCCAAATAGGGCCAAGCCTTCATTTTCGGGCCTGTTGAGCTTGAGAATAACTTTGGGCCAGGCCCGTCTAGAGTTTGAATGGACAGGTATCAATCAAAAGGGAGACATCGAAGAGGAAGGACGTCGGATCGGGAAGGATCAACATATGGAATGTCAGAACAGGTCAGCTCCATATATGGAGATCTAAGGGTTTGAGGTTTGTGGTCAGATGTAGAGTTGCTATATGCAGATCTATTCTAGATGATGATCCAGTCTACTCCATGTATGGCTATCCAGGGTTTGATGATGCCAGTATCGTGCTCTTCATATATGGAGATGGCCATATATGGAGCGTGTCACGAGGCGTGACAGACTAGACATGGACGGACTGACTGACAGGTTTTTCAGGTTTTCCATAGTAATCTACGGTCGCAAATATCCAAATGTACTTTATTATTCGGGTAACTGTTTCAACTATTAACTTTATTCAACAAATGTAGGACTTGCCTTTTATTTGAAACCTGAGGGAACGTGACACATTTCCTGGTCTAGGAGAGTAGGAGTGGGAGTGAACGTCGCTTTCCTCCGCAGATTTCTACCAGGAAGGGGAGGGGCGGAGGGGGCTCAGATCGGGGAACCAATATTCTCCAGTGCAAGTCTCAGCTGCGACCCGCCTCTCTAGACCAGAAAGCAAGCTGGCTAGGCCAGGCTACTAACTTGCTATCAGTCTCTCCTCTCACATTAATATGCACCAGACAACAGTAGAAACCACCAAATGGTTGTTTTGTGGACACATTGAGAAAGAGAGGCAGATAAAATGACAGACTGTGTGTGTGTGTGTGTGTGTGTGTGTGTGTGTGTGTGTGTGTGTGTGTGTGTGTGTGTGTGTGTGTGTGTGTGTGTGTGTGTGTGTGAGGGTGTGTGTGTGTGTGTGTGTGTGTGTGTGTGTGTGTGTGTGGGGGTGGGGGGGGGGGGGGGGGGGGGGTGCGTGCGTGCATGCATGCATGCGTGCGTGTTGTCTGTTATTTGGGCTATTCACTTGTCCCGTAGGAACTCCAGACCTAAGCTGTCCTGTCCTGACAGGTCGACAAGCTGACACCATCATTTACTCATCAGTTCATGGCCACTTCACAGATTGATAGATAAAGCCCCAGGCCAGGGGAGCGGCTGACAGTGATGGAGGTGGGGTGGGGGGTTCTGTGAGGGGTTCTGTTTTACAGCTACCGAGGCCGTGTGTTCATACACACACACACACAAAATCATGAGTGTTGATTTAACTTGGAGAGTGTAAAAAAAACTGACCCGGAACGGGATCAATCAACATCAATCAACAAAATCAACATCACTCTGGGATTTTAGGGCAAGACACAGTCAAAAGGCATGGTGACCATTCCGGATCCTGGCAAAAAAGGGAGAGAATAAAAGGGGCAAAGGGAGAACAGGAGGAGGAGGCGGGGGTGCTGGGAGGGGGAGGGCTGTCTGTTGGACTGAGAGGAGGGACAGGGGGCCCAGGGATATGACTGATTGCAGGCAGGGTCAGAGTTCAAGGCCAATGCCCAGGCCCCAGCTCTCTGGAATGGGGGGCAGGAAAGGGGGGGTATGTGGGGCACACAAAGGGGGGCCAGTGGAGAGAAAAAAAACATGCAAGGCAGGTCTGGGGTGAAAGAAAATGAAAGAAACAAGGGAGAAAAGAAAAGAAAGAGGGGGGCCTCTTTTCAAATGGTCCCACGACAACCAAATGTCCAGGTCTGTCTACTGTTCCCTCGGTTATTAGGAGCTTAGAATATGTATATAGTCCACTAAATATACAAAGTAAGATCCTCAGTTAATTTGGTAAATGCTGCATTTATATAGCGTCTTTATCCAATGCGCTTTAAGTTCACCCGTTCAAATACTCATCATCATCATTTTTCGACCACGGTCGAGATCATGGATTTCACAATGCCACGCCAGACTTCCCGGTCCTTCATTGCCACCCCCAGTTTCTGCTTACTGATGCATGTGTCCCTAGCGATGACATCATCTGGTCTGCTTTGAGGCAGGACTCCAGAGAAGAAGGGAAGATATAACCTTATTGTCAGCTCTGTAGCAGTGGCCGGCAAACTGTGTTCTTCTGAATTGGACTAGTGAAGATACACAGGGAAGGTTGCCGTATATTAGATTAGATCAAATACTGATGGCAGAGGAAACTATACTATATAAGGCACCAACCTGCTCATCGGGTGCAATTAGGGTTTCAGTGTTTTGCTCAAGGACACTTCAACAGAACACTTGGTGCGGCTGTGGCTCAGGAGGTAGAGCAGGTCGTCCAATGATCCCTAGGTCTCCTCCTGTCCACATGTCGGTGTCCTTGGGCAAGACACTGAACCCTACATTGCCTCCAATGAGTCGGTTGGTGTGAGCTTGCCACCATTGGTGTGTGAATGTGGGAAGTGAGGACGCTGGCGCTTCACCTCCCAATGTATGAATGAATGAACCATTGTAAAGAGCTTTGAGCACTTTACAATGGTGAAAAGCAGTATAAAAATGCAATTCATAACACTAACCAATGCTGGGGATAGAAACGGAAACCTTCTGTTCCTCAAGCAGCCAGTCTACCTAGTGAGCCACTGCATTTATAGCATTTGTAGCTCAGAGAGTGCACAAATGTAACCAAATGGATCCGTAAACATGTCTGATTTGTTTTTAAAGCCTGAAGCTTTGTGAGCTTGTATTTTTTTTAACATTAAATTTTTGTAAAATCTCGAAAGAATTTGAAAATGTTTAGTTTTTTTTTTAGTTTAGTAAAACAAATCTTCTCTTATGGGGGTCCATGGCACAAAATATTTTCAGATGGGGATCCACAGCCAAATACAATGGGGTCCTTGACATGAAAATATTTGAGAACGACTGGCTTAGATAGCTTGATGGAAGTGAAGGTTGTGCTCTTTCACCAAGCCTTCCTAAGTGGATTAACATGTATACCACTGAGGATTCCACTGTGTACATATATAAAATGCAATACATTATTAATTCAAGTCATCACATTATCAATTAATCCAGTTATATTACTCTCAATCCAATTCCAGGCCAGTCGAGCCACACTGTGCTTACTGTAAATCCAAGCCAACCTCCAACCAGCCTGACCCCAGATCAGCGGAGAGGTGCTGGCTCGAGGCAGCACTGGAGGCAAAGCAAACACAAAGCATCCAGCTACTGTTTACACTGGCAGCCAATCTGTACCTATAGCTGTTGTCTGCTCTCTCTCTCTGTGTGTGTGTGTGTGTGTGTGTGTGTGTGTGTGTGTGTGTGTGTGTGTGTGTGTGTATGCGCGCAAGCAACTGTGCATGTGTGTGCTAGTCACTGCAAAACAATAAAACGCGTGCAGACCAGTCAAGTACTCCAGTATATTTTATTTATTTATTTTAAGTCTCTCCTGAAGTGTCCAGGTGCCCAGCTCACTGACAAGCTTGATGTAACCAACTACTTAAACATCTTCTTTACAAACATTGCAACAACGCTGGTTAACAAACTGCCCTCCCACTCTGGCGTTTTGGTGTAGAGCACATCAAAGCCTTTTACAAAAACCATAGGTGTTTGTAAAGATGATTTTAAACTGGCAATGGTAACAACTGAGGAGGTACTTAAAAGACTGAGTGCCCTTCAACCCCACTAGGCCACTGGCCATGACAATATTCAATCCAAATTTATCAAAGACTCGGCCATCTAGCTCCAATCATCACCCACATAATAAATCTCTCCATCAAACAGGGACAGGTCCCCCAAGATTTCAAACTGGACAAAGTAACCCCCCTGCACAAGAAAGAAAGGGAGGAAATTAGACCCCGGCAAATTAGACCCCTATTTCTATTCTTAGCTCCATCTCGAAAGTGACAGTGATAACTTATGAACAGGTTGAAAAGTATCTTGCCACAAAAAAAGAATTGTACGAATTCCAATCTGGCTTCAGAACATCCCACTCCACTGACACATGCCTCCTCTATTTGAGCGATCACATCAAACACGAGGTGAATACTGGTCATGCTGGACCTCCAAAAGGCTTTTGACACCGTGAACCACTCCATACTGGTTAACAAGCTAAAAGGAATTGGTTTTGATAGCACATCAGTGAGCTGGATTCAATCCTACCTGGAGGGGAGAGAACAGATGGTGGAGATGAACGGAACACTGCCCCCCCCCCCCCCCCCACCCTCCCAGTAAGCTGTGGCGTTCCACAAGGAAGCATACTAGGGAGTCGGGACTTTACCGTTCCTAATATATGTAAACGACATGACATCAGCTTGTGACTGGAACTTGTTCCTGTTCGCAGATGACTCAGCACTACTGGTCTCGGACAGTAACAAACTGCAGGTTGAAAAGGCCAAGGCAGATGACTTCTTGGTTAGAGTGGGTGACAATATTATCACACGGAAAGTTGAAATTACCTACCTAGGTTCCATCCTGGAGGCAAATCTTTCCGGTGATAAAATGGCTACCAACGTAATCAAAAAAGTCAACCAAAGAACAAGCATTCTATACAGGATGTCGTCACTGGTCAACAAAAACATCTTGAAGACCCTAACAGGAGCCCTCGTACAAGGTTTCTTCTTCATGCAATCTCTTGGTACCACAGCACCTAAAAGGCCCTTAAAACAAGGCTCCAGACTTCCCAAAACAAACTGGTCTGGCTACTACTTGGCTTCACTCCCCGAACAAACCTAACCCCTGCCCACTTTGTTTTAAAGGAGGCCAGTGATTTGCTTGTTTTAAGGGAAGGGGGCAGGGCGGAAGGTGAATTTACCCATATTTGTTTTGCAAGTGGGTGCAGGCAGCCAGGCACCAGATCATTGTTCACGCTACCTCTAGTTTTGTGGCTGTGGGTGTCTCTCACTTTTTAAATGCATAGTTGCATGTACAATTTTGAATATCAGACCCATTATCAATTGTTTGACCCGGTCTTCTACCAGGAGCCAGCCAATGCTATCTAGATGCTCTGCATATAGGTGGGTCATTGGTCCCAGGCCTAGAAGAAGTCGAACTAGAAAAAGTGCCCTTCCGGGCACAGGTCTCCACCAGGTTATCCACAGATCCGTGCAGTTAGAGGTAAAAACACTTTTCGGCCAGTTATAGCGCCACCTTGAGGCTGAGTTGAAATTGTTCATGTGGCATTTCGTCCTCGGCCTAGTGGGAATGTGGGTGCACAATTTCACGGAAATCACGCGATGTGTTCATGATTTGCAGCATTTTGTTTGAAACTGAGCACTCCTGTGAACTTTGGAAGCCAATGTTAACCAATCAGGATGGAGTGTGATAAATCTGAAAGACCCGTTTCGTTGAATGGCTCTAGAGAGACTGTGTACCAATTTGCGTGATGTTTGGACAAAATCTGTAGGTGTACTGTGCAAAAACGTGTTTTGCACAAAGCGGCCTCCTGGTGGCGCTATAACAGGCCGTTCTGGAAAGTTTGGGGCAGAGGTTCATGGTTGGCATCCAGGGAGTGTGTGTGCAAAATATGGCATTGAAAAACTTGTTTTGCACAAAGCGGCCTCCTGGTGGCGCTATAACAGGCCGTTCTGGAAAGTTTGGGGCAGAGGTTCATGGTTGGCATCCAGGGAGTGTGTGTGCAAAATATGGCATCGACCGGGTTAACGGTGGCCGAGATTAGCTGTTCACGGACACACACACACACGGACACACACGCGGACGGACGGAGTGCAAAACATACTCTCCCCACATGCCTTCGGCCTGGTGGAGACAATTAGTTTGTTTTAGGAGATTTGGAGCTTGTTCTTCTGTGCCATTGAGATGTTAGAGAACCAGGATGTGCAAGCATAGTCAAAGATGGGCAGTAACCCAGTAACCTCTTCTTTGCTAGAGATTACTATGTTGTCAACTTGGACCTTAAAATCATGTACATTTATCCTGCTAAGGGAACGGTTGGACCCGAAAAGAATGGATTCCGTTTTCCCAAGATGTAATGAGAGTTTGTTATCGGTAAGCCATGTTCGGATTTCCGTGAGTTCTGTACCGAGAGCATCTTCAACCTGCTTTTTGCCTTCTCCCGACATTAAGACATGCAAATCCCTTGACTCCTTCAAAAACGCTCTCAAAGGGCACCTACTGTACGGACGGCTACAATTCGAAACTGGCCCCCGTAAAATCTGAATCCCCCCCCCCACGTTTCCTTTCCCTTTTTACCTTGATTTCCAGTCTTTTATATAGAAGTGTATATTTGTCTGATGATTTGAAAGTGTGTCGTCCACAGTAACAGACTAACAGTCTTTGTATAGAGTTGTGATTTCATGTGAAATGTACCCATTCTGCAAACTGTTAATAAATACTTGAATCAATCAATCAATTATTATTCTATCTGGTGTGTGTGTGTGTGTGTGTGTGTGTGTGTGTGTGTGTGTGTACCATCAAAAGTAAAGGGCAACATGTGTATGTATTTACATGTTTGATTACAGAGAACAAGTGAATGATAGTGTGTGCGTGTGTGTGTGTGTGTGTGTGTGTGTGTGTGTGTGTGTGTGTGTGTGTGTGTGTGTGTGTGTGTGTGTGTGTGTGCGTGCGTGCGTGCGTGCGTCTGTGTGTGTGTTTAAAGGGGGATAGGGTGGGGGTAGTTTGATTAATGTATGTGTATGCATGTATGTGAGTGAAATGAACAATCGATTCCCCTTGCTTCGCTGTCCGCTCCGCTCCTGAAGGTCAACATCTTGAGAGATGGCCGAAGGGCCATGTGTATATTCCATGAGAGTTCTCCCTCAATGTACACACACAATGTACACACACAATGTACACACACTCACACACACACACACATGCGCGCGCTCGCTTGCAAGCACGCGTACGCCTTAATTAAAACCTCTCTGCTAGGTGCGCTGCACATATAGACAAAGCCTCCCCTATCAGATACAGTATGCCTATATGTAAGAATAGAATCACTGTGCTGCCCCAAGCAGCTGAATAGCATTTGCATATCATTACCTTTGTTTTGACTCTGTGAAGCACGATGTGGCCTGTAGCATGTTCTAATACCTCCAGTATACGCTAGAATGAAAACACCACCGTATAGCACAGAGACCCAACAGCTTAGCCAGGAAGCCTTTTGGGCTTTGAAATGAAACCTTGTTTTGTAATACATTTCATATAGTCTGTACAGCTGTGCATGACCTGCTTGTATATTGTTACGGTACACTCAGGGAGATTATCCTGGAGAGACTATACGAATACGATAATGAATCAGATTGTCTTCCATCTATTTAGCTCATTGAACAGCACCCCTAGAATGAATTGTTAGGATGCATTTTGCTCCTCTGTTTGTTGGGTTCAGTAAATAGCTGACTGCATTTCCTGGCCAACTAGCTCGCTTTATGAGCTAATTAGCTAATGGCAGAGCACAAGCTGAGGCCTGGCTCTTTGGCCAATCGCGGGCCGGTGTTTGCGACTCATGACATCCATATGGATGGTTATACACTAATGGTGGTAAGTGGTAATACTGTGACAACGATATGGTTGTGCGCACCCTCACACACACACACACACACACACACACACACACACACACACACACACACACACACACACACACACACACACACACACACACACACACACACACACACACACACACACACACACACACACACACACACACACACACACACACACACAGTCTCTCTCCCATCTGCCGACTCATCATTTCTAATTCCCCCACCAACCCATTCTTCCCCCTTCTCTCTCTTTTCTTCTGCCTTTGTTTGGGCTTTTTCCATCTCTCTCTCTCTACTGAACCTTAATCTATACTCCATCTCTCTCTCTCTACTGAACCTTAATCTATACTCCATCGCATGAGGATGTTGCTGGCTAAAAAGAGCTGAACTACAAGAAACACCATTGTAGTAAATTATAAGGCCTCTATAGCATAGGCTTAATCTAGTATGAGAGAGCTAAGAGGGAGTGTAGCTGCATTCGTATGAGCGATGAAGGTGTCCACTCCTCACTGCTCAGGGCATGGGCCTTATTCACTCGACTAACTTGCCATTATTGATTTTTTGGTTCATATCAAATGTAATTACTTCATCATCATTTCCTTTTATGAATAACATCAACTCTGAATGATGGTCCCATGCATGTTATAGCTGGCTGAAATAAAATAAAAATGAACTTGCCATGTGATGCGTAGCAGTGCATAGCAGAATTAAATAAAAATAACTAATGGAAAATTGGTTTAACAAAATAAATCCAAGATAAAGTAACATTTTGTGTGGCTGATAATATGGCATTAATACTAGATATAATAGTCAATTTCATCACGTTGAGCACTTCTGTGAAGTCATGAACTAGAATGTTGAATACATGAGGTCATTACGACTAATCTATAAACAGTAAATGTGTCAAACTATGGCCCATTTCCCACCTCTGTGGCATTACTGTTCTATCATTTAGACAGCGCTGGCTGTATTTATTAACATTTACAGGGCTCTGAATTAGCATTACTTATCGTCAGCTAATAGCAATCCTTGACCCAGAGCAGAACCTACTTTCACATCAATCCAGGAAATGTTCCCTTAGGAGGAACAACACGACACAATAAAACCCGCTTCCAGCCCAAATAAAAGCAGCAGCTTGCAACCGTCGAGAAATATGGTGCTGTGAATGGTAAATGGCATAATTGGCGTCTAGGTCCTTTCTCCCCCTGGACATTCCAGGGCAGTGCTTTGGGAGAACGTCCAACAACCATTCAACACTCACAGACACACACGGTTGAATGTGGCTCATGTCTTGGCAGGGATGCTTGCCAGCAGCTGTTGCGTCAGGAACAGCGCGGACAGAGGAATGGATTTGTGTTTGATTATGCCGATGATCAGATCAAGTCATACCAAACAGCTCAGTGTTTAATGTTGATGACATGAGTTGGGTCCAACATTGTCCTGATACATTGCCAGCTGCGGCAATAGAGTGAGTGCCCTGACGGTGGTTAAATAAAGGGGTGCCAACAACCTGATTTGTCCCATACCATACCCCCTGAGGTATTTGCAGAGTAAGTAAATTACTTTTTATTACATCATATTAGTTGTCCAGTAGTGTGTATCAAATGGCAATTCCAAGAGTAGTATGAACTATAAGTATAACTTTGCGTCACATAATAGAGGTATGATCGCCATAACTGCAGTAAATTGTTATTTATCAATGTTTGCAGGTGTGTACAGTATATGCATTATGTAGGTATATATTGGTGTATGTAAGCATGCATGTACAGTAGTATTATGGGTAAACCACTGCATTATTGTATGATGGTATGTACAGTATAATGTTTAAATTAACCTGTTATTGTTCCTGAGTTTGACGTGTCCTCCAGGCTCCAGAATCTGCCCGTTCTTCAGCCAGGTGAGCTGGGGCACAGGTTCCCCCTGTGCCTGACACGTGAAGATAGCTGTGGTGCCTACAGGCCGCGCAACAGACTGAGGAGCCTGCACAAACTCCGCTGGGGCTAGAGATAGATAGAGAGAAAGGCAGAGAGGCAGAAAAGAGAATTACAGATTGGGCCTTTTCGACTCATTCGATACCTGTAGGTAAAACTGCAGACATAAATTAGTAAGGACAGATGGCTCAATCCCAATCGAAAGGAAGGCTGTTTTATCACCACCGCTGACAAACAAGCTGGTAGAAGATATGAATCTCATTGATATTCAGTCTCCCTGAGGTGTGGGATTTGGAGGAAAGAGAGAGAGCGAGAGAGAGAGAGAGAGAGCTAGAGAGAGACATAAGGTGCCCATACAAAGATGAGAGTCAATCTTAAGTGTACTAAAATCACATGGCTCACAAGGGCACACATGCTGAATAAACGTAATTTCGGTTTTTAGAATCAAGTGGTGTAATTTGCAATCTCTTCTCATCTTGCCACCATACCCCCATGCCATAGGCCTGCAGCTATAGCCCATTAGAAGTAATAACTTATTCATATTAAGTGTCTCTCAGTTCTTACAGTATAGGAGAGGGAGTACAATAGGTAATCTAACCTGTCTGGTCATTACCTTGACATGAGATTGTGTTTAATTTCCTCCTGGGCTGGTGCTGCAGAGTTGCTTTTATTTGAGTATAGATGGGGGCATTAAATAACTATTGCATCATTACCTCGGTACTCAATGTCTGTGCCAATATCATTAAAGTTAATAACGATTTGATAACTTCAATTATGTATTTATGTCCGTTGGAGATAATGTAAAGATAATTACAGTCGACATGAGTGAGCAAAATAACCTTTAGGAATGTTTGTCGAATCATATTCTTTATACTAAAATACAAAACATCCCTACACTAACAATAATTAACACGTATACTGCCACCTGCTGGACGCACAGCCAACCTCAGACGGCCGAGGCCATTTCAATGCTGCACACGCTGGACCCACATCCTGTTTTGGGCGTCCATGTTAATGCAAAATAAATAGCGTGAATGCTAGCGAGCTAAAATGAAGCCATCCTTGCTCTAGAAAGCGCCAATGCTTTATCTAGACCACCGGATAATCAGCAAAGACCTCCGAACATCGCGCGTTTCCACCAAACATCCAAACAATTTTTACACATTCAGAGTTAATGCCCTTTTCCTGTCTCTCTCCCTTTTCCTCCTCCTTTGTCTCTCTTTGTCTCTTCCCAAGGAACCTAAAGGACACCACATTGATTCGCCACCACTGATATGAATGCATTAGCATTGTACATTTAAAAATAGTTCACAATTGCTCTCATGTCTGCATGAGAATGAGGGACTCTGATCTTGCTCTGAACAACAGATTCTGAAACTAAGAACTTCTCTTCCACACAAGTCTTCAAGGCTGTGCAGTAGAAAATAACACATGCCGTGTCAGAACCTTCCAAGACCTTAGTGAAGGGATTCTTCGCTCATCTTATTTTTCACAAATCAATAAAGAAACCAAATAAATTGACATACAATTAACAGCCGTGGCTTGTCTTTGTGCTCCCTGCAACGGAAGGGGCTCGTCTCACAGTTGAGTGGCAGATTAAATGAAATATTGACCTGGAGCAGTGCTGCTATTGGCCAAGTATTGGGCCCCATCTCTGGTCAATACGAATGAGGCGAAAGCTTCCTGCATGGTGACAATTTATGCACAGCTTCAAAGATGGGGGCCACCCACCTCTAGCGGCAGCCCATTGGTCAAAATCATTTGTCTCTCTCCCTCCCTCGCCATCCACCATCAGATTATTCATAGTCACGAGTTCCCAATCACTTGGTAATTTGAATGGATAAGTAAATAATAGATTTGCTGCCATATAAACTATACGACACCAATCCTCCTCCCGTTAGTGTGGAATAATTAGGTAATTAAAGTCTAATGCGGGGTAAGCATCCTGAGAGGCCATGGCTTTACATGCGTCAGCCAATCAATTCATCAAAGACACATTTATGTGCTTCAAGTTTCGATATACTGTAGAGTATTCCATATTAATTATATTCCATTTATTCCATTCCATTGGTAGCAGCATGTCAGGGACTCACCTTGGACCACTAGACGTCCCTGAGCGGTCCTGCGAACACGGGTCCCTGGTTTGTTGGCTGCGCAGACATATACCCCTGAGTGCTGCACACCAACGTCTGAGATCATCAGATTCCCTGTGCCCAGCACCTGGATGCCTTCCACGCCAATAGGACGACCATCTACCCAGGGGAGATAGAGGGAGATAGAGAGAGAGAGAGAGAGAGAGAGAGAGAGAGAGAGAGAGAGAGAGAGAGAAGCATGGGGAAAGATAATAAATTGACCGATTTGACTCCATGGTAGGAATGTATGAATGATTGATTAAGCCTACTGCGCACGGTAACACGTTTAAGTTAAAGCGGGCATGGGCTATTTCCAGCCCTCCCAGAGATTGGGGAGGATGCTGTTTCCATGGAAAACGGCAATGCTCTGTGACAAAAGAACAAAAGTGGAAAAATGATTGAAGGGACAACGGGACGATCTCGTGGTTTCGGTTTTGTGTTTGTGTGTGTTTGAGACTGATAATAAGTGAGAGAGCGAAGACAAAGACTGACATGTTTGATGATTTGTATGACTAAGCATCATGTTTCTAGCTTGAAACAATGAAAACATGCAATGTAGCGTGTAGAGCCTACAGTACTACAGTTTGAAATGGGTTTTCAGTTCATTTAATCACGCACACACCAGAGCGGGAACCTTTGTACTCTGCCGAGCAGACTGATCGCTCTACACTGCCTTATGGGAGTTCCACAGTAGATGTTCTAGATAGAGCAGGGGGGCTCAGTTACTGTAACTGTAATTCCTTATCTCCTATCTGCTGCCCTGATCACAAAGCTTAACTCTAGTTGGCAGTGCATGGGCAAAAAGATGGCATTTTCGCTTCAGCCCCCCATCCCGTCTCTGTTCTCAATGTTGTTGTCGCATGATGAGCGAAAACTTTCCTGTGTCCCCTATCTTCTCCTGGCCCAGTTCCAGCAATGACTTCAGCCTGCATGGTCCTGGTGTTTTGAATCCTACCATCTGTAGCGGGAGTGCCTGCATGGCTCAAATTTGATGTGTCAAAAGGCCACGCAAGGGTGGTGGGGGGCTGGGGGCTGTGTTGGACGAAAAACACGCCATATGGCAACTACTCAGCCACACTACCTACTGCTGCTGCTGCTAGTAGACTACGACTACTACTACTACTACTACTACTACTACTACTACTACTACTTCAGTGACAAATAAAACCCTCTTGATTCTTGAAGAGAATCAAGAAATGCTTCCCTTTTACTACTGCTGCTACGATTACTACTGCTGCTAGTGCTAGTACTACTACTACTACTACTACTACAAAGGACGATTGATTAATCGGATAAACAAGAACACTACTCCCCCAATCAACTGATAAACACCATGTTGTGCTTCTTTTTCTCTTCTGTGATAGCTATTCTAATGCAATCCACAATGACGCACCACCTCCTTGATTGCAATGAAGCATGAGCTGTCTTTTGTTTTAATGGATGCAATTTTTTTTCTTGTCTTGCCTTTTTTTCTGCCCTCTCTCTCTCCCTCCCCCTCTCTCTCTCTCTCTCTCTCTCTCTCTCTCTCTCTCTCAGTCTCACTCCGTCAGGCCCTAATTCGGTTAGTGTCAAAGCAGAAAAGAGAGCAGGCCAGCAAGCTGTGGTGCTGATGAATGGAAAGCACCAAACAAACTCTGGCATTAAGGAGTGACTGATGTGAATCTATCAGATTCATTATGCGGCTTATCCCAGCCTCCCTGCCTGTAATCTAATACACACAAATCCCATCGTGTTAGCATTTCATTCTGGCTACATTGTGTAAGAGGCAATATCCTCAATCTGATTATGCCCAACTGGTTGGGAGGGGCAGCAATTTACATTTTGAACAGAAAATCTGATTGGATAATGGCCAACGAAGAAAAAACAACATATCAGATTGCTAAATTGGTAGCGGCAGAGTTTGAGCAATAGTCAAGAAAGGCATGGAGATTGAAGGGGGAACAAATCCTCCCGGTCTCAACACCTCATAGCAATTATTCTACAGCTTCCCAGTGCCTGTGTGTTGCTTTTCGACTCCATGCGGGGA
This sequence comes from Protomyctophum parallelum, assembly GCF_964188405.1. Taxonomy (NCBI): domain Eukaryota; kingdom Metazoa; phylum Chordata; class Actinopteri; order Myctophiformes; family Myctophidae; genus Protomyctophum; species Protomyctophum parallelum. Next base: position 36,436,516 of record NC_139699.1, read on the forward strand.
TGAGGGATGCATTCATATACAATAGTACATGGTGTTTAGCCCTCAGGGCTCATGTAGAAAGCCCTTGCCTCATGTACATGTACACAAGACATATGTTCGACTCTATTACACATATATACATACACATGCACATAGGCACAAAGGCTCACCAACACTGTGTGCTGTATGCACACACACACACACACACACACACGCACACGCACACGCACACGCACACGCACATGCACACACACGCACACACACACACACACACACACACACACACACACACACACACACACACACACACACACACACACACACACACACACACACACACATAATAAATCCAATGTTAGTTACATAAATGCTTAATAAGTAGATAGATACAGTAAAACCAAAGCTGTGTAGGTTGGTAATGCATACAACTACTGTATGTCCAATTTCAAAGCTATCACTTGCTATTTTGTCACATTTGTATTAAAAACATCACACCTATGTGAAGTGAGGGGCGCTCTTATCGTCGTACATCATCCATTCATTGTCAATGGGAATTTAATCTTTGTGTAGGACAACAATATCCGATTTGCTCAGACACATATTATGATGTAAATTCTCCATTCATTGCTAATGGGAATTTAATGTTTATGTAAGACGGAAATATATAGATGAATATAGGAGGGGCTCAAAAAGGCAAAAAAAGATTTCCGTGTATATTTTGCACAGCCATTTTTCTTGGAAGAGTTAATGTGCATGTGTATGGAAGAGTTAGCTCTCTCAGAGCTGATTTGTTTGTACTGAACATTGAGGACCTTTTCCTTTTTTCTTTCCAACAAGCGCTCCCTCCGTCTTACCAAGTCTACTCCAAGACACGATGGGCCGCGGGTATCCCGTAGCAACGCATTCCAAGATGGCAGTTTGGTGAACGGTGAGGGTGAGGTTTTCTGGTCCCACCAGAATCACTGGCTCTTTGTAAACGGAGGACTGGGAGCCTGGAGGGAGAAAGCAGCCAGAGGAGGGAAGAGGAGCAGTGAGTCTCCGCGCTTGATGGATGGCACCCTTTAATTGGATTTCTCTACAGTGCATTATCTTGATGCCGCGTACGCAATAAAACCTGGAGTGTCAATTCAACCCAGAGAGTGTAAAAACAGACCTTACGGTTCTGTTTTACACTCACAGAGTTTAATCGACACTCCAGACTTTGGGTGTGTACTGTATCTCTTTAATCGGGCAGTGGAACAATGTGCTCGGGGAAATAATCTTTGGAATATGTTTGGGTAGATAAATTGAAACAATAAATGTGAGAAGAAAAGAAAATAACTCGACCGAACAACATTATGCTTTCTGACTGAGCAGCCGTGGGTTAACGTGCATACCCGTCGTAAAGAAACAAAATGTAGCATGCCTAAAGATGAGCCATAGGTACGTTATAAATATAAGGAACCTGAAACGGTGAGGTGGGCCTCCGAGCTGTATTTTACTCCTGCACTGTTGTGGGCCATGCAGCAGAATTTCCCACTGTCCTCTTGACGCACTCCTGTAATCTGTAGAACACCTGTGGGAAGGAGGGTGTACCTGCAAGACAGGGAGAGAGAGAGAGAGAGAGTGAGAGAGAGAGAGAGAGAGAGAGAGAGAGAGAGAGAGAGAGAGAGAGAGAGAGAGAGAGAGAGAGAGAGAGAGAGAGAGAGAGAGAGAGAGAGAGAGAGAGAGAGAGAGAGAGAGAGAGAGAGAGAGAGAGAGAGAGAGAGAGAGAGAGAGAGAGAGATAAGGAGACAGAATGAAGAGAGAGAGAGAGAGAGAGAGAGAGAGAGAGAGAGAGAGAGAGAGAGAGAGAGATAAGGAGGCAGAATGAAAGAGAGAGAGAGAGTTTAACAGCTGGATGTGGCTTAGTCAGCCCCACAGCAGAATCTGGAGTGTTATTTTAAATCCAGAAAGGGTAAATATTTATCTGGAACATCCGGCCTTGGTTGCGGCCATACCTGTTATCTACATCCACTGGACGGCTGTCTTTCTCCCAGTTGATGACTGGCTCTGGCAGGCCGTGGATCTGACACAGGAAACGGGCTACGCCAGACTCCTCAACATGCACCGACTCTGGTTGGACATGGAAGTCTGCCATCGCTGCAGAAGGAGGGAAGGAGAGGAGGGTTAGCTAAAAAGAAGGAGACTGCTTTATAATATAAAAGGGTACAGAATAACCCAGCACAATAATCCATGGAATGAAAATGAAACAACTATTTCTAATGGTGTCTATATTTTTATGTTGCAGCAACAAATACAAATACTGGGCGGCAGTGGTTCAGGGGTAGAGTGGCCGGTAGAGCACCTGGATGGGAACCGTGAGGTTACCAGTTCGAAGTGTCCTTGAGCAAGACGCTGAAACCATAATTGCTCCTGATGTGCAGGTTGGTGCCTTGCATTTCCTCCACCATCGGTGTGTGAATGGGAGAATTTAAGGCACAATCTATGTAAAGTGCCTTATAACAGCACTATATAAATGCACCATTTACCATTTATGCAAATTTATTTAAGTAAAATTACTTCCCATGAACACATTACATGCCAAGGCCAGACAATGCATTTGTCATCTCGGATACTATGACTGACATTATCTTGTTATTACGTACATTTGTTTATCTTGGACCCCAGGAAGACTAGCAACCACTCTATGGAAGCTAAGGTGGATCCTAATATAGAATACATAGTAGCCTTTACATTGTATATTTTAAGTTTAAAATCTTGTTATGAGGAAGTTATGAGAAAAATTGTATTGTATGTATGCATGGCATGCTATGAAAGGCTTGCATGTTTTATGTGTCATTATTTGTTTACCTACATTTAGACCTACTTCAGAAACATTTTGTCTGCATGTTTGCACAAGTACACTTATATTCAGATTACAAAACGTCCACATGGTGAGCTTTTTTCAGGCCCTTTCAGGTTCTCCCTGCAGTACAAAGGCAATGGAAGGTGGAGCTAGCAACACAAATTCAATTAGACAGAGGCCTGTCTCTTTCACAGCTTTCCCACAATCCCCATTTAAATGTCAACCATAATTAACTTGGACCCAAGGAACACTGTTAGCATAACAAGAGATGCGGACCCCCTTGTTAGCCTGATTTTTCTCTGTACAACGGAGTCATGCAAAGAATATTTCCAGATCTACAGCCCACAACGTTCCGCGATGTGAGCTTGTAGCTTGGCTATTTTCAACATGGGACTCCATACCATTATCCAGGCATCTTACTGGTATTATACATTATTATATACATTCAAACCAGCATGACTGCCCTGGTCCTAATCTAATATACCACTCCTCACCTGGTTAGACCATACTGAAAAAAGAAACCCCCAAAAAACCCATCAACAGCAGCCTGCAACAAGACCCACAGGAGAACAAACACCTAGTACTGTTCTGGTTCAAAATGGCGCTTTCAGCGCTTGCCCAGGAGTCTGCCATCTGCCGTCACCCAGGTGGATACATTCAGGGCGAGGTCACGCCCTTAGGGCATCTTACTGGTACTCAGTCGTACTCATGCATCACCATATTACCAATATTATAATTAAGAGGAACTATTGTCACTTTTTTTATGTCAATATCACTAGACTAGAGAGCACTAATTTCACGGGTTCATGCTTTTCTTATTTGTATTATAATCCTCATCTTAGATCGCCTCATATAAGAACTGTGTTTGAAAAATAAACAAATCATCCTGGCTCTCATATGGATATGAAGAATCAACTGACTGCGAGAAAACAATATCGCAGAGGCAGTTTGTTTATTTTTGGACCATAATTCTTATATGAGACGATTTTAAATTGTACAGTTGTTTGTGTTTGAAAATATTGTAGTACAATGACTGCATCTTGGGTTATATGGTGCAAGTTCCAGTACGAACTGCCATTGGTGTATACAATTAATTGGCCAATTAAATATACATGCACGCATTCTATTTTTAATGAGACAGAAACATAGGATAGGACATAAAGCTTCCAGAATGGCAGTTCAGCGTGGATGCAACAACACTGAGCTGCCATTTCGAAGCCTAATGAGAGATGTAGAATCTCCAACATGACTTGACCTTATACCTCCAAATGAATGCATCAACCTCTGATGAGGATTTAAATACACTAATTCACTGTTGCCAGCCTACTCTTTTCAAGCTAAGACACCAATATAGAAAGGTAAAACAGGTTACCACCTGATTTTCTCATCATTATCACCAAAACACTACTGGCAAAATTCTGTCCACTATCACAACACTGACTGTTACTTGAGCCTGACAAATTAGAGCATGCATTTCTATTCTGTTTCCTGTCCTTATTATGAGGCCATGCTTAAACAGGTGGACCTTTTTAATTAAGCAATTTAGGATAAGTGGCAATCTCAAGGGTCCGCAATGTCAAGTGGTTTAGTCCTACCCCACTGATGTTAACATCAATACCTAAGCCATTCTTTTTAACTGATTTGATATATTCACTGTATAGCCATGTGGAGCTCTCATCCCATTTTTCTTTAAAAATCTGGATTGAAAGTTGCGTCATTCTCTCTCAACTCCATCCGCTCCTCCATCTTATAGCCGTTGATCTACTACTCCCTGACCCTTTCATTACACCATCAACCTATCCATGACCACATGTGTCCCAGACTCCCAGCTGCCTTCAAGTCAGCCAGAGTTACTCCGCTCCTCAAGAAACAAACATTTGACACCTCAGAAATCAAGAATTAATATAAATGGTAAGAGCTGGTGGAAAAGGCAAGGCCGTATAAACTATGAAGTGCAGTCAACGGCAGGTAGTGCGTGGAAACAGTTTGGTGTTGCCACACAGAGCAGAATACCCACAGCAAAGCAGCAAGGTGGGTTACATTACTGTACTATACTGTATTATAAGTGAGTGTGTTGCAGGAGGTTCAATCAATAATCACATGAACCCTAGCAAACATTTGGTGAAAATAGCTGATCTCCAAGCTCACAATACATTGTGTAGAAGTGAAAAAGGGTCTAGTATCAACAGTGTACAGGATATTTCCGCATTGTCATGAAGAAAAGCCTCGGGAACTCAAGTTCTCCCAAAATCGCACTAAAGTTCTTGTGCAGGAGGTGTTGCAATATTGAATCTGCAAAACCTTTAGCCTAGCCATGCAGGCACTTTAATTAACAGTGGACTGCAGTCTCTGCACTCTCCATATAGCCGGTCGGGAAGGGTGTTTATTGGTCACTGCAAGTACTTACGGGCTGGGGCGGCACCTGTCAGTGGGGAGTGTTGGGCGGGAGGAGTAGAGGCTCATTCATAGTCTGGATTTTCGGTGGTGAGGTGACCACCGGAGCTGAAATAATTTTGGTGGCGGTGGTGAGTAAAAACAGAGAGAATGGCTGGGGCGGTGGTGGTAGTTTGCTCTTCACCGCGGCTCGTGACGTCAACAACAACTACTACCGAAAATCCAGACTATGAATAACGCTTAGGACGAAGGTTCTACGTCCTCCTGGTGGGGGCTCCTGCCACTCCTCACTGGCAGGTGAGTCAGTAGTATACAACAGCAGTGACAACACAGTCATGTGTGTGTGGGGAAGAATCAATTGGCATAACAACTAAATTGTGCAGAAAAAGGGGTAAAACTTTTATAATTGGCTACTCTCAAATTTCAGGAAAAAAATAATATGCCCTGCAGCGATGAGTCAAACAGTACCTGATCATCATCTATGTACAGTGGAAATCAATAAGCCTTTCACGAAGGAGAAACTTGCGGTATATGGAATTATGCTTTAAATGTTGTCTGCACGACATGATGTACAACAGCTTTGTTGGATACGCACATTTACACGTTGTCATGTATGGCTTCGAATGTATTAAAACATGGTACAATACCCTATTTCCAACGTTAAGTATTAAAATAATGTTAAACAGACCATAACACATACTGTGAGTGTAGTGTATGTAGTGGGTTTGTGTGATTTTTAAAAGACGAAAAAAGCAATGAGCTCACTATACCAGTAGTACTCATGGTCTAAGCACTAAGCTGGCATGTGGCATACTGTACATTGTCGTTCTTGTTGACCCCACACCTACAGTGTGTTGCCAATTTGCAACACAACCTAACTGCATCTCTCCTCCCACATCAGTGCATGGCGAGCCCCCACAATACATACATGTTACATCACTTCGGTAAATAAGTAGCCCTTTCACAAATTCCTCAGGCAAATCCACCTGCCGGCCCTAGAGCAGTCTAAAACCACCGCTAGCAAAACTGTTCCATGTTTTGAATCAACTGACATTGCACATTTCTTAGAGCCCTGTACTCTCACTAGTGAGGCAAAACAAATACAAAATGCAAGATTATTTATTATTGGTGCCAGAATGGCAGAGGGTATGGTATAATCACTGAAGGATTGACACAAGTATTGACAAAAAAAATTAAAAGCAGAAGCACCATAATTTAAATCCTCCAGGGAGCATGATGTGCAAGTTGTATGGCAATCTGCCCATAACATTTTGAGATATCTTGTGTCACCACCACCATCATTAAAGGCCATGATCTGGGGAGCTTGAAGGTGCACAGCCAATTCCATGGTAATCTCTCAAGACAGATTCAGAGCTCCGCAGCTGAATCTGTCAGCAACTCCAATTAACATGTAGAGTTGTTATAGGAATGACTGGAAAAGGAGTGCTGAAGGAGAGTTGGACAGTGACCCCAGAGGCAAATTCAAAGGAGGAAATGTTTCGTCGATGCGTTCCGAGATTGATTCCATGTTAGCCTGAAATTACCCAAGTTTTTGACATAGAGGGGCGAATCAAAATTGCGCTGGAAATGACACCGGCTCCCAATTGGTTCACCAATGTGCCCGCAAAATGACTTTTTTTTGTTGTAGCTGGGGACCCCCTGGAACCGCCGAGGACCCCCTGGAACCGCCGAGGACCCCCTGGAACCGCTGAGGACCCCCTGGAACCGCCGAGGACCCCCTGGAACCGCCGAGGACCCCCTGGAACCGCCGAGGACCCCGCCAGTGAACCAGTCCGGCCACTACTACTACTTTAAAGAATAACACAAAAGAAAACCTTTGTTTCTTTTCACTTTATTTGCATCCTTGCCTAGAGTGAGACAAGCAATGTGGGGGAATAGACCTGCAGTGTGTGACAGTAGAGCTGTGATGGCACCACTGCTGCTCCTAATACTGTCCAAGATGCCTTCTTGCATAGGCGCGCGCACGCACACGCACACGCACACACACACACACACACACACACACACACACACACACACACACACCCCCTATATGTCCATGCACATGCACCACTGTTTATGCAGAGCATTATGTCTATTGGTGTCAGGGGAGCAGACAGACAACAGGGAGAAGAGAAAAAGCAGTTGGACATGAATGCTGACAAACAAAGAAGGAAGAGCAGTGGCTAAGAGAGCTTTCTTATGCATCTGTGCCAAGTAGTCATGGTGTCCCCCATCTAGCCATGTGTGTGTCCACGGACCGGACTACCCACTACCCACCCCCCCAGCTCATGCATAAAACATAGACTGCACAGAGAGGCCCACACCCCTGCCAATGTCTGTACACACACACACACACACACACACACACACACACACACACACACACACACACACACACACACACACACAATATAAAAAGAGGCTTGGTGAGCTGTATGTTGACGGAAAAAAGGGAGCCAGATTATCCTACGCCTCTTGTCAACAGTGAACACACACAAAATCATCAAGCAGACTCTCAGCACTGTAGCCACCCCATATATGCATAGTCCCCCCCCCCCCCCACACACACACACACACACAAAATAAGATGGTTGATCAGATAAGTGTATGTGACAGCAAACTACTCTAGGCCCGAGTCAGCACAGTCCCAGTAGACTAGTTTTTATATCCTTTTTTATGGTTCCAGTTGCCACTGTGCCAAGCGTTCAGATACACTCACAGATTATTAGAGATCGTCCACTCCCAGCATGGCTCTGCTATAGTGTAAATGAAGCAGACCTAATTACTGCAATAGGGGGGTGAAGGCAGGGGGGGCTGCATGCTAACAGAGATCCATACATTAGCATGCAGCGAGAGACAGGTTGCTTGGATGCAGCGAGTTTCACAGTGACAGTCACCACAGAGATATGAGGGAGTGTGAGTGACATAAGGAAAAAGACTGGGGCAAGAGATGTGGAGTGTGGTGATTAAGATGTGTGCCAAAGCTCTGCCTCTAATCTGCTGTTTATCCAAATCCATCTCATAACAGCCGGCAACGCGCAGGCTCTGCCACTGTGATTGTTTAACTTTAACACTTCACACAAGCGCCATGTTCTGCCAAGTCTGCTCCTCATCACATAAAGCATCCTCATCACATAGTGATGCCACATTACTTGATTGCTAATTTATTTTGTACTGTACATCACCGTACACTTGTGTAGCTTGCCAAAGATAACATACATTTGACTTGGTTTGGTATATCAGATAAAGGGCCATGCAGTTCTGGTAATGGAGAACTTCCACCCCTGCTAAATTGAAATATGACATTATGCGTAAAATGTTCAAAACAAAGCAATGTCACTTAATTTTCACTTCCCATCCTTTCCACACATGTGGCCATAATGGCATCGTTACTGCACAGCGGATGAGTGGGTCCAATTCATTGATATGACAGAGTTAATGACGCCAGGAGAAGAGACACACACGTCCTACAGCACCGTTCAGGCAGTGTGAAGCTTCACTGAACTCTGGTGCTATAATGACGGCGCCCTCCCTTATAGCGGCCCAACACCCCATTCATTACACCCTCCTCCCCACCCTCGGGTTCTCTCAAGCCTGTGACATCACTGGGCACATGTTGTTCTATCAGCAACGACTGCTAGCATCGCACCACCCCCCCCATGTTGCTAGACCAGTAAAATAGAGATGAGGATGCCCATAAATAATGGAGGTGGTGTATGATGCTATTCCAGTGTGGAGAGCCGACGCTTCAACAGCCTTTAAATAGGCGCCCGCTGAAATAGTGGGCTCCTTGCCGGGGACCCTGGAGATGGCCTTTTAATGCAGATGTGCAATTTTATTGCATCCCTACCGTTCAGTCCCCGCCCCCACAGCATAGCCGCCACCGATGTGATCAATCTGCGGCCGGGGATGTGGTGCATGATGCTGATCACCCAGGAACAGTAAGGTTACTGGAGCTTTGGTTGTACTCTGTCTTTCTCTGACACCTACCCATCCCCCTCCGTTAATGCATTGGCACATCAACGCCGTTTCACGACAGTACCTTTGTGTATGAATGAATGCATCCACTGGGCTGCAATGTACATCTGTTACTCAGAGCTGGAGGGACAGACTCATCTTCATGGCCACCATACTGCATGGCAAAATAGTGTGACTAAGCATGCAGAAACACAGGACATCATGCAGATAAAGAAGAGTGGTTCTCAATGAGGGGCCCAGGGGATCCAGGGGTCCCCATTAAAATCAGTTTGATCACTTAGATGCATCAGCTATTTTCAAATGCATATCAAATACAGATATTATACAGCAAGCCTGTATAGTGTGGATTCTTCATCACTGAACACTGCATTGTGGTTTTTGCAGCTTCATACACAAACACACATACTGTAGTAATATATTGTGGACTGGAGGTCACGTGGCTAGACTCTATAAGGTTTCTTTTTCATTTAAAGATTTTTCCTTTTCCCTAATTTGCATGAAAACTATTGTTTAACCTTTAGTTATAATTTAGATTAAACACAAGTACCTTCTTTTCACAGCTAACCTAAATTCAACTATAAATAAAACTTGACAAAAACAAAAATCTATCGCAAACCCCCTCAAACACCAGCATGAGCCCCTGAGCTTACTTCATTTTACCAAATGACATATCAAGCTACAATGTAAATGTCAACCAAATGTGCTGATATGACAATCCACATTCTATGCACATCAATGATGTACAGGCTTTGACTATTAATTATTCCCTTGCTTCGACTCCAGAGATGTGATGTGTTGCCTCCCCCCAGCTTGTCATTAATTTAACCACACACAAGAGGGCACATTTCCCTTTATGTTACAAAAAGGTTTGTTTTGTTCTTCAAATGTTCCCGTATTTGATTGCACGTTTACCAGTGTTGCAAGCTTGCACATGGGTTTGTACATTGCTGTGTTTGTCCTTATCGGTTACCGTGATCAATATTCCACAGCTTGTGTATACTAAGTTAAATACAGTAAGATGGATGACTGCTATTAAGGCTGTCAAGGTGGGACGTGCTGCGACTTGCATAAACACTACACATTCTTTAATTTTTATTTAAGCAAGAAAGGCAATACACATACAGTAGCTGCTTTTTTGCTTAGTTCACCGGTGTCACTCACCCAAGATTTACAAGCGATTTACAAGCAAAAAAACATTATTATTAGCATAGCATTTTCTAAGCATAAATTAGGCTTTAGCCTTTACTGAGATACAAACACTAAAAGCCCAGCTAATACAATCATTAATGGAACAGCAAAATAATACATAATTAACAGTATATAGCTCAGCCAGTTAGTGTACAAACCATGTGCACCCTGTAAGCATGAGGACCTGAGTTTAAGTCTCTTCTCTCAGTTTGGTTTCCTGTCTCTCAACACTATTTGAAATAAAGCATAAAAATGTCAAAAATCTAAATAGTACACTACAGTATAAATACTATGACTGTATCTTCCACCAATTGTGCAAGACAACAAGAGGACAGGAGACAGCAGTAAGGTAATCAAGGCACCAATAAGACTTTTCCCCATAAAGGGTGATACATGGGAAACACACAGCGTATTGTTTTCTCTCCCTTGCAGCCAGCGGCACCGCCCCTAACCTCTCCACTCCAGGGACAAAGAGTGTGAGCCTCCCCTTGTGCCCCTGCACTCTGCCTGTGCGTTCCCCCGCTCCTCCAGTGCTCCTCCGAAAGCCTAACTCCTAAACCCATCCTCCAATCCAGTCACCTACAATATCCCAAAACCCTCAGCTCAACCTCATACCCCCTATACTACTCAGTGCAAGGACACGCCTCCTCCGCGGGCCCCTCCTGCCCCGGTAGGCCATGCTCTCAGTACCGAGGCTCCCACACTCACATTGACACTCTAATTAAAGAGAGGTCCGTTACTACACAACAGATGCTGAAAATTAGGAGATTATTTAAATGACTCACGGTCACAGCCTTGGTAAGAGAACAAGGGGAAAGAGGGAAAGTAGAGTGAGAGAGAGAGAAGGGGGGTGGAGAGCAGGGGGATGGTGTTGTAGTTTGTAGACAAGAGAGGGACGTGGGGCAGTGGTGCTAAAATTATAAATGAGCCACTAGTGCCACGAAACACAACGTTCAATTTGAAATTAATTGGCAGTGTTTTTCCTTGTTGGGCTCTGCCGTTGGTCGATACTATATAGTGTCCCTGCAAAGAAGAAGCAGCATAAGTGTGTTTTGTGTTTGCGGGGACGCACAAGCAACAAAGATATGGGGCTTGGTTGGTGGAAACAAGAGAGGGGGGCCCTTTTGTATATTTTAATGACTAACTAGACAGAGATCTGCATACTCATTAAACTACTTCAAACATCCTCTGGTAATAATCAGAAAAAGAGAGACATTGATCCACATGCCTGTAAAGGGGCTCCTTTTGTCACAGGGCGGCTAAACATGGAAGGAGGTCCTCTGTTCTCTACAAAAGCCCTTGGAGTTCAACTAGTCTCACCCTGATATAGGTTCCCATGTGATGTCACTCATTGTGCAGTTAATCACAGAAAGATATCAACAGTTTATACTGTGAACTGAAGTAGCACCACATTGCTCTCTCAACAGAACTGATTTTCAGACACGCTATCTGCTCCAATGTCTGGCTTTTGAAATGACGTCATATGGCAGCCACGTCTATGGACTTTTTTTTAGCACTTTAAACAAACATTACCAGGCTCCCCTCACTTCACACAAGTGTGATTTCTTCACGACTAGTATAAATGAGCCATTAGAGCAGGTAGACATCTCATAATAGAGAACGCACACTGTTTGCTCTTAAAGGACCACTTCACCACTTTTCAATTTATCTTCATAATAGAGCGTCGCAGTCCCACCCCCTTTCATGACGCCGCCAGGCCCAGGAAATGATTCCCAATGCATTTTTCCCATAGACATTTCAAATGGTATTTATTTAAAGACGGTTACGCCACGGACAAAGCCAACTCGAGTCTTGACAACTCATGACAACAAACTATTTTGGACCAAACAAATAATTACAAAGAAGAAAAACAACAAAAAAAGTGTTGTAACCTGCCATTTTCTTCTTCTTTCTAAGGCCCAAAAAAAAGTGTTTGTTGTCATGATTTGTCACGACAAGAGTTGGCTTTGTCCGCGGTGTAAACGTCTTTAAATAAATACCCTGTTTAAAAAAAAAAATCTGCCTAATGATGAGGTCACTAACTGGAGGACGGTTTCTAAACTGGCCACAGCCCTCCTATGAGACACAGACTGAGTAGAAAATAATCGTGCCATTTTATCATCATTATTATAGAGGACCTATTATATGATGTGGTGAAGTGGTCCTTTAATTATTGTGACTTAGCAGGTAAACAAGGTCTGCATGGACTGATCATGTTTAAAGTAGGCTTGTTCTGGTCCCCTGGTTGCAGTAAAAAGTGAAAACACATCTTCTGTCACAGATATCAGGCCTGCAAGAAAAATAACATAATAATGCCCAGCTTATTATCTGAACTCCAATAGTTTCTGTCACTGGTTACTGTCCATTCAATGGGACAGCAAAAAAAGAAAGAAAAAAGAAAAAGAGGCTTTGAGGACACAGACACCGACAGTGAATGAGAATACTTTCATTCTACTGGAGGCTGGAATTCTCCACTTGAAAGGACCTGGTCTCCTCTTAACCTGCAGCCTCCCTTGTGCACCCCTCTGCCAAATTACCCCCTCATTACCAGCTTTGGAGTGGGATAGCTTCAGATGCAGTGTGGCCACACCTGGCGGTCCAGCCTCTATCCTTAGCCTAATAAGTCTTTGCGATGCCCCCCCCCCCCCCCCTTCTCGTCTCTGTCACTGACTGCTGGTGGTGGCGAGGGATCTTCCACGTTAATGATTTTTTTCTCTGGAGAGCTTAAGGTGTGTGTGCTTCGCTTGAGGGTCTCTGCAACCGCGTGATTTAAGTAGCGGTAAAAACACTCCCTCGATCGCTCACCTATACCAGCCCAACGAGAGCATATTCGCTAAAGACACTAGTGAGCGTGAGAGAAGGGAGGGGAAGGGGGCAAGATGTAGTGAAGACACTAGTGAGCGTGAGAGAAGGGAGGGGAAGGGGGCAAGATGTAGTGAAGACACTAGTGAGCGTGAGAGAAGGGAGGGGAAGGGGGCAAGATGTAGTGAAGACACTAGTGAGCGTGAGAGAAGGGAGGGGAAAGGGGCAAGATGTAGTGAAGACACTAGTGAGCGTGAGAGAAGGGAGGGGAAAGGGGCAAGATGTAGTGATGTTCTTTAAAGACACTAGTGAGTGTGAAAGAAGGGAGGGGAAGGGGGCAAGATGTAGTACACTAGTGAGCGTGAGGGAAGGGAGGGGAAGGGGGCAAGATGTAGTACACTAGTGACTCAGTGAGCGTGAGAGAAGGGAGGGGAAGGGGGCAAGATGTAGTACACTAGTGACTCAGTGAGCGTGAGAGAAGGGAGGGGAAGGGGGCAAGATGTAGTGGGAGGAGTAAAAAGCAACAGAAAGCCAAAACTATGGAGGGACAGAGAGCTAGAACTAGAGGGCCAGTATGGTACGCTATACTAGCACAAAATAATGCAGAAAAACATGATGTTGTGTACAATAACTTGGTAGGAAATAATCATTTCCATTGGCTAAAAAAGCCAATTTGATTAATGTTGTTACAGTGTGCACATTGCAGGTCCACGTTATTCGACAAGAAAGATTTTCATACCACTTTGCAGCAAGGGCTGCACACATGCACTGCTTCACCAACCATCGCAAAGCCCTATACTGTACTTTCCTTCTCTCACCATAGAGCCACCAGCTCTGCAATCATACTGTCCTCAACAATATATTCATTCCTCAGGTCAAAGCACGAGGAGTTATGTCCCTAAATAGATTGCCAATATCTCTTCATAGAAACATTTGCTGAGGAGAAGGCATAGCTTGACACTGCGATTCTACTGTCGCCAGAGGGGGGGGGGGGGGACGGACTCATATCAAATTAATATCATCAGTATGGTATGAAACTGGCTGCTTTATAATTAAAATTAGATGCCACTCCCATTTTCCAACCAATATAGGTCATTGTACATGCATGTACATGTGCCATATTTCATTCACCTCTTGCACCGTCTACTCCCTGCACAAAAGCAGTGGTCCGCAAGTTCTTCTCTTGTCCTCTTTGTTGCTGTTGCAGAGTTTGAAATATCGAAAGGCGCGCTTTAAAGACATCTGGGGGTGAAATAACATTTATATTCAAATGGAAATGCCATTAAATTCTTCATTGGCTTCAGTCCGCCTCTTGTTTTGTGGGGCCAGACATTAGCGAGACGCGCAGACAGCACAGCAGTGGCTCTGAATAACAACCTGGACCGACATTTGGCATCACAATCCTCCTCAGCCTAACACTCATTACTTCCCCCTCATTAGAGAACAACTGTTGGGGATGTGAGGGCTTTCTAAAGGAGGCCAGCATGGAGCTCTCCCTGCCTCTCTGCTATGCTGCTGTCTTGACATTTCACACTGGTCAGTAGAAACAACAGCCAACGCTGAGGCACATTTTATGAAATGAAGACAAGAAATGGCTTGCGTTGGGTACATCATGTACATTTCTGCTGATTGCAAAAGCCAGTGGCTGTGAACTTGACAGTGGCTGTGTGAGGCAGGCCAGCGTGAAGCGGCAGGGGTGGGGGGAGAGATGGATGACCCCACATCTGGCACTCCCACGGGACGTCTGAAAGACGTGGGGCGGGACGGGCCCGTGCGCTCCAGTGCATCTCATAGCACCCTGCATAACTGAGACCCCTAAATCGGGCATATAAATCACAAACACGCACGCGTGTGCCCCCGCGTGCGCACACAAGCGCGCGTGCACACACACACACACACACACACACACACACACACACACTAGAACCACACCACTTGTGGTTGTCAGAGGGAGGTTTGCCGTCTTCAATCTGTCCCAGATAGGTGCCAGTGAATGTTCCGTTTATCACTATACTGTTCCAACTTCCAATTCCTCGTGTAAAGAGTCAAGACTTCCCAAAATGCTATCAAATGCTCACAAAGGAAGACTTTGACTCTACGACCCCTGTAAACCTGTGATGTGACAAAAAAGCTGATTCTGATTCTGATAATGAGTTCTAAGTTATAACATATCCTTAAATACACTACAGCTTTTAAAAGCTGTATAGTGCAACAGCTACACAGTAAACTCACAGGTTTATTTTTTACATTAAGACTCTGGATTTATCATAGCCCTCCGAAACCTTCATGCATGAGTATCCTTTGTTGTGTCACCAAATGTAGACAGACTCCAAGTGTCTCCATTTAACCCTGTTGTGAAAGCGATCCCCTCATTCAACAGGAATATTATGCCCATAAGTAATTATCCCTAAACGAAAGCCTTTTCCATTGATCAAACATGAGTAGGTCTAAATCTAATAATATGCCAGCCGGCTGATGCTGCATTTAACTAAATGCTGATAAAGGACGAGGACCTTTCTGTGTAGGGTGATGGGTGCATGCTAGAAACACATAAGCTGGAATCCATCTGTTCCAAACATATAAGTAAATAGAGGAGCCCTGGTAGTGCCTGAGAATGGCTCATAAAATGACATGCTCGACAGCCATAGGTTATCCATTAAAAGCTTCAACGTGGCGGGTTTGCGTGCGCATGGTGCAGATGGACTCGGGTACATTAATTTGTTAGAAATTATCCGTGGTCCTCAAACAACTTATCTACAAGCTCGCCACACATCGCATAGGTGACGTGTTGTGATTGTGAGCTTGCAGATCAGCTATTTCTGGCACACGACGCCATTGTACGACAAAGTATAAATCGGGCTTATGAGTGGTGCATAGGAGCGGACACACATGCATGCACTCACTGACATGTGCACAAATGAGTTTTCTCCCTCTCTCTCCATCTCTCTCTTCCATCTCTCTCTCTCTCCTTTACTTTCTCTCTCATATACACACAATCATTCAGGCCCCTCCCTGCTCCGTCAGCTCAACTGACAGCAGTAATGAGTTTCTTCTCTGCGTAAGCCAACTGGCACCCACTCAAGGGAATTTTTCAGGCTGAATTGCGGCCATTAATCACAATCTCGGGCAACACTGTGCCATCACGTGTGTGGCAAACAGAGATGCACTTGGGGGCGGGGCATTAGGAACACGAGACATTAAAGGAGGAGGTGGCAAGTGTGTCCAAGACAGAGGGAGTATATTTAGGGACGGAAGCACATTAATCAATTAGAATTTAACTCCATGTTGATTTATAAAAAAAAGTGGTCAGGTAGGATATTGTGGGCCAGGAGTTTTCGGAATTCGCCTATCAGGATGGAATATGAAACATTTGACGGATCGGTCTTGATCACTTGACTATAGAGATAATGTGTACTGATTTGCGTGATGTTTGGACCAAATTTGTAGGAGTAATATAAAAATAAATGGTTTGCAAAAATCTGCCTCATGGTGGCTCTAGGCTGTTAAAAATGTGTTACTGCAAATGCAAATGTGCTAGCAAAATTGCATTTTGTTCAAAGTGGGGCATTCCTGCAAACTTACGATGACAAAGGCAGATGACAATAATGCAGGGCAAATGTATTTATTTGGCCTAGGGAGTGGGCAAATTGGGCATACAAAGTTTTACACAGATCGGTGCAGTTATAGGTAAAAACACGAATCGGCCTGTTATAGCTCCACCATGACGCTGAAGTGGCATTTCTTCCTTGGCCAAGTTAGCCTAGTGGGAATGTGCGTGTAACATTTTGCGGAAATCCCACCAAAATCGGCATCCTGGTGGCGCTATAACAGGTCCACGTAAAAATGTGGGGCAGAGGTTTTGCTCTGGCATCCATTGGAGTGTGTGTGCACAGTTTCACTGCGATCAAGCCACCAGTGCACAGACGGACAGGGTACAAACTATAGTCCCGTCCATTCCCTCTGCCTGGCAGAGACAATTAAAAACGGCATGTTTGGTGGGCATGGGTTCCAAGCACAAAGGCTCACACTGAGCTAAATAGATGACAAAGTCTGGAAGAGTCACAAAAGCCCAGATTTCCTATTCTGTAAATATGAGCTCAATTACGGGGAGGAGAGATCCTGTTGCATCAATCATCACCAACAAGGCAGACACACTTCTGTCAACCGTCGCCATCGTTGAGTAACCCGCACAGCAAAATATGGAGTGTTTTTTACTTACTACTGAGTTAAACGAACACTCAGGCCCCATACACATAAACACTTGTTCTGTGTCTTATCTACACAATGATTTTCCAATGGGAGTCACATGGTTTGACCAAACGTTTTTGTTTGATGGCTGCGTTCTGCCCATCAAAAGAAACGTTGTTGCAGAAGACAGCCATGCAACAAGGTTGTGTCATGAAACCATGTGACTCCCATTGGAAAAGCATAGTGACGGCCATTAAATACAAACAAGTGTGTCCTGCGTCTTCTGTGTGTCAAGGCCGCCTCAATGCATTTCCAATGGGAGTCACATGGTTTCATGACACAACCTTGTTGCATGGCTGTCTTCTGCCCTCCCCCCACCCCATGCAACAAGGTTGTGTCATCAAACCATGTGACTCCCATTGGAAATGCATTGAGGTGGCCATGACACACAGAAGACAGGACACAAGTGTGTCTTGCGTGTGTCTTAGGTGTGAGTGAGTAAGTAATCAGCCTAAATATGTGCTGTACACTGCTGTTGGATATCGAGAAGCAGGACGAACTGAACCAGTAAATACATTCTAACACCAACGCATCCTGGACACTATCTGATAGCAGGGAACATGTCAGACAGTTTAGAAGAAGAAATGTCAGCCAAGGAGCAGAATGAAAATCGTATGTAGATTGTTTACTTTCCATGTTTAAAAATTAAGCATAAGACGACTAGCAGCTAAATCTTTCAGATATCAAAATGTTGTCAAAATTCACATCTTGAGACAGCTGGCAGTAGGGTGGCTGCATTTCTATTCATTTCTTCTTCCTGGCCATTCCCTCCATCTCTGTCCTTCTCTATATATTCTGATGTGTTCTCAAGCTGCCAGCTGACTGTGGTCACCAGGGATATTACCTCCCCTCGCTGATGACAATAACCAGGCTCCTAGATTAATTCCGGCTAATATGCAGCCACTGCCCCCACACCAATTCTGTGTGTGTGTGTGTGTGTGTGTGTGTGTGTGTGTGTGTGTGTGTGTGTGTGTGTTTGTACGCGGGCGGGCAGGCGGTCGAGACACCCACAACACTGAGTAAGAAAAAAAGAGAGAAATATACGTAGACACCCAAGACAGTGGGTGAGAAAGGAAGGCTCTTTGTCTCTGCCTCAACCTACGGTAGGAGCATCATACCGATAATTGGTTACATTTCTACATACTCGTTGAGTTACAAATGCATACATTCACACTGAGGAAATGACTGTATGTGCTTTTAGTTACGATGTCCTATTCTATCAGACGATGGAACTCTGGTTTTCAGGGTTTTGGGATAAAAATGAAGAGTCTGCACATACAGTAAAATCCCCATTGTTAATTCAACTCAGCAAGTGTAAGATTTGGTCCATTTTCACACTATCAGAGCATGCATACAGGTTGGTTCCATTGTGACCCTAATAGATGTGGTCGGCTTTGGGTGTAAATAAATAAATAACAAAAGTGTGTGTGTGTGTGTGTGTGTGTGTGTGGTGGTGGTGGGGGGGGGGGGGGGATGAAGGTCCCCTGTCCCCTATTCTGGTGCCACTAGTTCTGTTATGGTTATAAAAATGGTTACATTAACAGTTATTGTGAACACACCTATCATAGTTGTGTTACTTTACCAGTTGTGTTACTGTTACTGGTACAATACTGTAACAGCAACTGTAACAGTTATAGTTACGGTTGTCTTACAGTAAAGGTCCTTGCAGACTGCTGCCGTTCTTTGGGGGGGAAACTCTGAAAAATGCAGCAGTCTGCAGGGACCACATGGTTAGCTGTGTTACTGTTACAGTACAGCAACTGTAACAGTTACAGTAACAACGGTTGTCTTGCCATAACACAAAGGTTACAGCTGTTACTGTAAGCCAAATAACTGGCAGAAATAGAAGAGCGAAAAAAAGCTGCAAAGACAATATGTGTTCATATCCTCTGGATTGAAGTGATTTAAGTAGAACGGTGCTTCCTACTATATTTTATTTTCCTGCTGGGCTCTGTTCACATACAAAGCCCTGTGGTTTTTATCCACATGTCACATGCTGTTTGACAAAGAATCCATCAAAGCACACGTCAGCCTTTCCCCTGCATGCACCAGTATGACCAGCTACAGTAGCTGTACATTCAAATCTTTCTTCTGGCTCAACTCCAAATGGGAAGGAGAGATGCAGGGATGACATTCTGTTTCATGTTGCTATAAGGACAATGACCCATTAAAGGTATATTCAGTGATTTCACTTAATTCAAATATCACTTATTCTTTTGTTTTGTTGTGATAATCCTCTCTACTATAGAGTGTGCTGACCATATAAGGAGTTCCTCCCTGTCCCCAGTTAACCCCTGGGGGTCAAAAAACCTTAGGTTTCGTTTTTGACTCTCTATCCTGATTGGACGAAAGTTTGGGTCCCAAGGCAAAAACGAAACCTAAGGTTTTTTGAGTGAAATCACTGAATATACCTTTAAACATACAGTTTGAAATATATATTTTAGAAAATCCTTTAAAACACTTTCTCAAGATTGACATTTATTTTTTAAGGTTTCCTTTATTTAAATTCACCGTCCAAAATGGCTCAATGTCCAAAATAGGGACACCAGATTAAAAGTGGTTTAATTGCAATATGATAATATCTTATGACTTGGTGAGGTCGCATTCATCAATAGTGTACTGTATATGACAGCTGAATGGTTATTTGTTAATTGAAGTGAGAAAAGATTTTTTATTTTGCATTCCAGAACATGTATTCCTTTAAAAATATATAAAAAATATAGTTTCTCAAACTCAGGTCTAGAGACCACGTACATTCCGTGCAACAAAACATCTGGAGTAATGAATTAAATCGACCCGTTTACACTCCCAGAGAAAAGGGCACCGTATGTCTTAAAGCATAAGACATACGGTTAAAGCAAAAGTGTTAGGCTATTGTTAAAAAGGTCTCTACATTCTGATACTAATCACAATAACAGAGTGATTGTTCAGACATTTCAACAGAAAATACATTTTGACGATAATTTCAATCATTCAAATAAGTATAGGGAGTACCCATTTATCAGCGTAACTTTTATAGTGCACCAGTACAGTTCCAATTTAGTTTGATGATTAATTTGTATAATCACGTCATCAATAAATCCTGCGGTTGAGAGGAGGCAAATAATTTTTTTAATGATTAACTGAAAGTCCTGGCCCCAGAGCACCTACAGAAACCACTAGAGACCTAATGATCGCATATCTGACTCAATCATTTTTGACTGGGTGTGCAAAAGACAGTGAGATTCAGTGCAGTACAGTTACAGTACACCCCATGTGACATGAACTCCCAACGAAGCTTTTAACCCACGTTTGACACAGTAACCATGGGTATAATAAAGCAGGGAGGAGAAAAGGCGTCTGAGACAAACGTACAGGTTTGGAGGCAGCAGAGGGATTCCACATTAAATACTAGACTGTCTAGTAGCATGTTACTAGACATGCATACGCATACACAGAGCACGGACCAGTGGGAATGAATGTGTTCTGTATGTTATGGAAGGGCTATTTTGATGTTGATGAGCAATGGCGTGTGTGTGTGTGTGTGTGTGTGTGTGTGTGTGTGTGTGTGTGCGTGCGTGCTGTGTGCGTGTGTGCGTGCATGTGTTTTGGGTGGGAGGTGAAGCCACAGAGGAGTAGTTCTCTAGCCTGTGTGTTGTAACTGCAGAGACGTGCTTCTTCAAACTAAGCAAGGCTCTCCTGCGGTAGCTTTGCATCCGTGCCGCCTGTCGAAGGCTCTCTCTGCCCTTGAAACAAAGCTGCCGCGGGTCAGCAGGGTCGCGGCACAGCATCGGAATGGAATGTTCCTTCCTAGTTCAAGGTCCAGCCTCTAGAGCCAGAGGGGCCCAGAGATCATTCGAGACCACCAACACATGTTTCATCTAGTTTACTCCCCTACCTCCTTCCACTTTTCCTCTATAGCCCTGCCTGCTTCACCGATGGCGGGTGCGGCTTGTTCTGCTACTCGCTGAGGTATACCGGTACACAACCCTACAGGTATACGTTCTAATACGATTACAATACGATACGACCAAACGCGACATACAGTAAATGCTGGCTAATAAATGCACTGTAAATATAACTAAATAAATAAAATGAAATAAAAATAAATAAAACCAAATACTGTACTTAGATTTTTGAGGGACGCTAGCCACTCCTATGCCCAGCTTTGTGCGTCTGTGTGTGTACCAAATTTGAGATGATTTGATTGGCTAAGCACAGAATGTGATGTATGATGATGTATGATGACGATAAGAGCACCCCTCACTTCAAGTGTGTTTTTGAGGGGCGTTAGCCCCTCCTATATTCAGCTATTAGTGCAGATTTCCGTCCTACACAAACATTAAATTCCCATTGACAATGAATGGAGAATTTTACATCATAGTGTCTGAGCAAACAGCCTGTTATAGCGCCCTGTTATTGTGCCACCATGAGGCCGAACACCTTTCTGTACATTACTCGTACACATTACACACAGCCTAGAGATGTGGTCATGGGCGTGCTGGCACGCTTTCCCCTAAATTGCTATTTTGGTCAAACACATTTAGGAAAGCGATTTTAAAAGCACCCGTAAGCCATGCCAAATTAGTTTCGTAAAGAGCGGCCACCGCGCGCCTCAATGGAGATGTCCAGGCCCAGACTATAGTCAAGCTGCCTCATCTCTCCAATATTCATATTGCATCTCTTTGTTATTTTCCTATAATCAGCTGATGTGAGTGCCTGCCACTTCCTTGTGTCCATTGTGTTCACAAGTGAGACTTCAAGGCAGCAACGGGCTGAGGCTATGAAGCAATTTAGCACTAAGGGGCAATGCATAAGGGATCTCTTAAAGGCAATGGTATGTGGACTGGTGATTGGTTAAATTATTGTAACGCCCAAACCACACCTATGCATAATATAACGGGTAATGGAGGTGTTTTAGGGATTTAGACAGGTAACCAAAATACCAACTTTAGTGGGGGAACACCCCTTCCCCACTGCTAAATCCCAAAACAGTGTATTTAGAAAGATTAGAGGAAATTGGAGCCCATTGTATCCAATCCATACATCACACAAATCAGTATACACTATCTCTATAGTCATGTGATCAACACGGATCTGTCCGCTTCCCCATATTCTATTGCCTTCCAAAATTTGCAGGATTGGTCCGTTTTTAACAAAATGCCTCAAATCTTAACACAGCGTGCGATTTACATGCAATTATGCACACACATTCCCACTAGGCACTGTAGGCAGAGGAAGAAATTACACTTAAACATTTTCAAATCAGCCTCATGGTGCCGCTATAACAGCCCAATTCCTGTTTTACCTATAGGCCTAACTGCATTAATCTGTGTACAACTTTGTATGTATGCACACTCCCTAGAGGCAAAAGAAAAACCTTTGCCTTACATTCTTCGCATCAAACTGTTATAGCGCCACCATGAGGCCGAATTACTTATTTACATATTTTATCCATACATCACGCATATCGGTATACACTATCTCTATAGTCACGTGTTCAACACAGATCTGTTCGATTTTTCATAATTATATTACTCATGTTGTCCAAACATCACAAATGCTACAGTATAATCCTGGTGGGGACCTGTGCCCTGAGGGGCACTTTTTCTAGTTTTCTTTCATTTCGTTTTTAAGTAGGCTATTTGGGGCTCCATGGAATGGAAAGGTTTGGTAACACCTGGGTTACACACACTAAAAGACAAATATTTGAAAGGGAAAAAGGCTGAAAGACAAGATAGATGTTTAGTTTAGCATTAAACAATTTGTACTACAAAATTAGTCGTCTTTAGCATTTGGATTTTGATGAATACTCTTTGGTGGAACGCACCAAGTACAGTCTTGAGCACAGCGCCTTCTGGTAATAACAGTACAGTAAATCATCATGCTCTCCGCTGCTGGATGCAAATAGGTTGTCAGGAAGAAAATACCCTTCCCACAATCCCTTGCTTACATTCCACCAACCCAAGCAGCAACTTCTTCTAATTGGTTCCTGTGGAATTCCATTCCACACACTGGACACTGATGGGCTTTTAACCCTCGCCTCTTCAGGTGCTCCGTCTCCATGTGATATAAAACTCAGGAGGGAGGGAGGGAGACGAGAGAGAGAGAGAGAGAGAGAGAGAGATACTTGCACTTCTAATTCTATAATTCCCAAAGAGCTCATTTTGTACACTGGATTACTTAAGACCCATTAATGTATTTTTGACGCAATGTATGGGTATGGCCGGACGGACGGACGGACGCTACATGAAGTTCCAGAGCTTATGGATACTACAGCGAAGAATAAACACAACCAGCACTACAGCTCTGGGCAGTATTATGCAAATCTGATCATGACAAATAAATGATTCTTCAGCAGAGAGTTACAACAATATTGAGCCAACAAGGACATGGCAGACATAGCAAAATCTGTCTTTTTCTTTTTTCCTCAGTGGATGTTACAAGAACATTGATCTAAAAGTGACATTTTGTGTTCCAACTTAAATGTGTGGTTCTGATTCAGTTTTGGGCCAGCATGATCATGGCACAGAGCCTTTGGGCTGCTTGAATCACCCAGACTCTGATATAGGTGTATAGGTTATGGTATATACATCAGTTCTGAACGGAAGTATAAACAGGCTCTTTAGCTTAAATTCAGCTAATTCAGTAAATGACACACAAACAAAACTTAGTCGATAATGCAAGCTAATAAAACCCATAGTAAGCAATTGATCATCTGCAATACTGCAGGGATGGTGACAGACACAAGTGATTATGTCTTGTTTAAGTACAAGTTTGTCTAAGCCCCATGAAGTCCAAAGTGATATTATCAACCCACCCACCCTCCCCCCAAAAAAGCTTCTATGAGAGCAACAGGAGTTGTGTTTGATGGCGACCAACCGCATTGTTATGAAAAGAGACTTTTATTCACACAGACTAACCGTTCAGCCTGCATGGAGAAACATTAAACCGTTGAACCAGATCTCTGGTGACAGCGTGACAAATCAATGTTTTTCTCTGGGTGTGTGTGAGAGCGTGTTTGTTTAGTTCTTGCTCTTTCAGGCTGCTGCCGTGTTGCTTGTTTGGGGAAGGGATATCGGGCTGGGGGGGGGGGGGGGGGGTGTATTCGAGGCTGTGGCAGGTTTGCTCCACCGCTTTCCAGTGCCAAAGCCAAGGTCACTGCCACTGCCCCAGGGCCATCAGAGAGAGAGGGGGATGGGCCCCAAGTGGGGAATGAGCAGGAGTGAGAGAGCGAGGGAAGGGGAGGGGGGCCATAATGGGAAGAGTATTTAAAAAAAAAAAAAAAAAAAACAGGAGGGGGATTCTACCCTAGTGCACACACAAAGGTCACAGTCTCCCAGATAACCCCTCCCCCTCGCCATCTTTCCTGTAACCCCTGACCCCTCCATTTCTAAGTCAATTCAGAAAGAGAGGGAGAACAAGGGGCAGAGAGAGAGAGAGAGAGAGAGAGAGAGAGAGAGAGAGAGAGAGAGAGAGGAAGGGGGGGGGGGGGGGGGGGTTGGGGGCTACAGGGAGAAACAAACCCAGCCCAGAGTCAGTGATGACAAAAGGGGGCCTCAGCCGCGGCCAGCCCGAGTCCGTCAGGAGAACAAACGCTCAGGCCATCGTCACAAAGCAGAGCCAACCAGAAGCTGCACATCCCTGCAGCCTCTGCCTGTTCCCAGCCACTCCACTACCCCGCATTTCACTGCAAACAATAGAGAAGTACCCCCCCCAACGCGCACGCGCGCGCACACACACACACACACACACACACACACACACACACACACACACACACACACACACACACACACACACACACACACACGCACGCACGCACGCACGCACGCACGCACGCACGCACGCACGCACGCACGCACGCACGCACGCACGCACGCACGCACGCACGCACGCACGCACGCACGCACGCACGCACACACACACACACACACACACACACACACACACACACACACACACACACACACACACACACACACACACACACAGAGAGAGAGAGAGAGAGAGAGAGAGAGAGAATGGGGAGCGGAGGGGTATAGTTGGGGCCCAGAGGAGAGCTGCCTCCTGTCCATCTCTGACTGGCCTTTGTCTCTGGTCCTTCAGCTCATGGTTCCGCCAGCAGAGGACTTCCTGAACCCTGCTTGAGCAAACTGGGACACTGGACCTGACTAGGGGGCCCACTGGGAGATGGCAGCTTGAAAAGGAGGAAATGGACAGGCTTGCATTTCTAAAACGTATGTGTGTGTGTGGTGTGTGTGTGTGTGTGTGTGTGTGTGTGTGTGTGTGTGTGTGTGTGTGTGTGTGTGTGTGTGTGTCTGCGTGCGTGCGTGCATGACGTCCCCAAGGATGACACTGTCCACAAATCTGTGGATGAGATGCTAATACTTACTGTATGCTTACGTTGTGCTTCCCTGCCAATATCCACATATCGTTGCTTTCAGGCAGAAACCTCTTATCTCCATAATTCAAACATGTTTTTCCCCCCGCAAATTAACGTCTTATTTGATCATACAGCGTCACACAAAAGTATTTGAAGCAGCAGATCTGCAAGCTCGAAAGCTTAGAGATCTGCTACTTTTGCTATTTTTTTATTTGAATCCAGAAAAGTAACTGTTTTTGAACATATGAGGTTTCCACCCGACGCGCTATTACATATTATCATGCCATGTTGTTGTTTTCTGTCCCTCCGTCTCCTGTCTCACTCTTTTAATAATATTTGCTATGTTGTTGTTTTCTGTCCCTCCGTCTCCTGTCTCACTCTAATAATATTTGCTATGTTGTTGTTTTCTGTCCCTCCGTCTCCTGTCTCACTCTTTTAATCACCATAACAAAATGTCCACCAAAGCAGAAGACAGGAAGTGGGAGTTTTTATTGACGGAGGGTGCCAGGCCCAGTAAAGGCCTTTAACTGGCCGATCTGGCTGTAAAGCGTCTGTAAAGTGTAGTGAAGCACGATGACGGGGCAGTGGCGAGAGTTGAGCCCTGCTTGGACGTGCTCGTACGACGCGCTGCGCACCAAACAATCGTCAAAATGCATGCTCACGTACAATGCGCAGCGAGACGGGTTTCCAGAATCACGGGAACGCCAACAATCAACGCATGCACACACACAACCAGTCGTACACATACACGGGCAATCGAGCGCACTGGGGTGTGGACATATACTGTACGCGCTACTGAAAACTGTGCAAATAATTAATACCGACAGTCGGACACGTGTGTGGGCATATATAAAATGAGTGCTAATTTATTAAAAATGCAAAACATGTGCCGTGTACGGCAACTGTACGCTGCATTTCAAACAGAACTGCATGAAACCCAGGAGAGGAAATGCTTTCGGACCGTTTTCTAAATTGTGAATGTACTGTAGATCTCTGTTCGGGGGCTATCAGTTAAATTAACATTGAGAATTTTACAGTGTAGATTGGGATCCCAAATATTAAAAAAGGTTCAATTTGTACACTCTCGGACTTACAGATCCATAAGGGACTCCTGGCAAATCCTTGGCGGGCCACGGACCAAACGTTGAGAAACAGTGCTGCAGATTGTAGAAGCCAGACTGCAGCGGTCCGCCCATGTCTAGCCTTTGGCCTTGGCCTCTGCCCTCTCTCCTTTCACCCTTAACCTCTATTACTCAGGAATTCCCCCCATGAGCCTTAAAAACCAGGCAGAAGGAATTTTAGGCCCCCCTTTCATTTGTTTGTTTGAGAAAAAGCTAGGGTGGTCCGTCAGACATCCGGAGAACAAGACAAGACGTCATTAACAGAGTCCCACCTTGCCAAACAGACTCACTCTAACACATGCACAACCCTGATTTATTCAGCCACTGACAGACAAACAGACAGACACAAGACAAACATAGTCTCCCTCTCTGTGTTGAGGACACTTGCTCTGATTGAGGCGGCCAGCCCTAAAGCAGTGTTCCACCCCGCCCTCCTTGGGGGGACGCCAAAGATCACAGGCCATGTCAACTGAAGGTAGTCCACAATTTTAACCATGTTGTACAAAACCATAACTTTTATCGGGTTCATATTTTCTGATATAGGCAATGCGTTGTATCACTTGTTGATGGGCTATTTTCATACGACAAGTATACAGGCTTAAAATGGTGTGTGTGTGTGTGTGTGTGTGTGTGTGTGTGTGTGTGTGTGTGTGTGTGTGTGTGTGTGTGTGTGTGTGTGTGTGTGTGTGTGTGTGTGTGTGTGTGTGTATTCATGTGCGTGTGCATGCTTGGAGTGCGTGTGTTTATGGGGGGTCTCAGCTTTTGTCAGATGTAAGGAGGGGCTCTAAGGAAGCACTGCTCTAACTGCGCAAACTTGAACTTCACCCAATAAAGACATCAGATAACATTAATCAAGTCTGGCATGATCAAACAGAATATAACTAAGAACCTTCATGCACACAAAGCATGTTAAACGGTTTATAAATCCAACATAAAAAAAACCCAACAAAACCAAAAAAGCTAACAGGCATCATGTGGAGCACAGATAGACTGAGACCTGGAGGAATGTGACATGTAAAGACAGTATCACCCTGTCATGACCCGTTTAGCCACTTCAACCACAGCAGCATCCGTATTCTGGGGGGTGGAACATAAGCCGAACATAGTCAATCTACTGTATAAGCTCACAGAGATTTGGTGTAGACAGAAAACAGCAGTCCAAGTACTGAGCCAACTCAGGTCCAGTTGACTAAGGCTTCACTCACACCTTTCGATCTAGCATACAACATTGATGCATGCTAGATGTATGAGACTTGTTTACTGATGCAAGCTCCCAATGCATTTCCAATGGAAGTCACATGGTTTGACACAACATTTTTGTTGTACGGCTTCCGGCTGTGTTTCGACTGCCCCCCTCCCCCTCATACTGTACAACAAACATGTTGTGTCAAACCATGTGACTCCCATTGGAAATGCATTGCGAGCTTGCATCAGTAAATAAGTCTCATGCATCAGCTATACATCAATCTGTTGTGAAGGTGTGAGTCAGGCGTGAAAAGGATTCAGCAGTGGGAGTGAAGACAGGGAACACAGTGGCAGCGACACAGACACATAAGCAGCTGTTCAGACATCAGTAATTGCTGTGATGTGAAATAAGAGCCTGGATGTTGGTCTCCTCAGTTATTGATGTCACTGGCACCTTTCCAACTTCTTCCCTCCTCGAGCACCCAGTGAGGATGGAAACGGAAAATCAATCGGCAGTAGAACGCCAATATCTCACACAAGTTATGAAAATGATCTGCACAACGCAGAAATACTATGAGTCCATTTGTTATTGTAAGTTATTGTTTGTGAATAGGATTTAAATCTTGGCAAAACATGGCAGAGTCCCTGTAGGAACATATAGGAAATGTTTGTTGGAGTTATAAATATTTTGAGCACCCGCGGTGAAATGTGCATCCACAAACCATAAACAGTCAGCCCTGATGAAGACCGTATAGGTCGAAACATGTCGGTTCCTCCTTTTAACATCAAGTGTGCCTGGATCTCCGCTTTGTTCTATATCGATGTGTTATCCCGATTGATCCCAGGAGCACCTTTTTACTATTTTTACAATTTTTATACCTGCACACCTCCTGAGCACCTTGGTTGCTTCCTTGCCTCTGCCATAAACAGAACGACGATTTTTCATAATTTTTTTAATGTTTAGCCCAAAATAGGGGCATTGGGTGAAATATGGTTAAAGAGCGAGGGAGGAGTCATGTGTTTAACAGATCTGGGAGCATCTTGGACATCCTAATTTATGCTCTGTTGCGCCTCAAAAATAGCCGACTGAGCTGGAAACACGTTGTGACTGTCATACGACAAGAATCAGGCTATAGGTTAGAAGACGCTTTGAGGCGCACTTTAGAAAGGAGGGGGGAGAAGAGAGCATGTTCAATGATAGTGCTGCGTTTCAATCAGAGCTATAGAGTAAGACAGAGTTACGCAAACTCCGTTCACTTCATGGGGCCAGTCCAATGGCAGCTCTTCTACATAGACTTCTATTGAGCATGGGGATAACCGGAAGTTTACGGAATGCATTGGAGTCTATGGGCTCACGCGAGTACATGAACCACGTGACCAGGCTGTTTTCTGTCCCCTCAATATCGCAACTCTTCTATTAGATGGCTCTGGTTTCAATGAAACCTTCATATTATTTCCGATTTTCCGGGGTGATGTGTTTGATCGGTGGCGATCAAAAACATCACACAATGCAGCAAAAGTACATAATCCATTTGCATTTTCCATATTTATTTCTCTCTGTGTATGGGAGCTGGAATTACAGAGTCATGTTTACACAGAAACGCAGAAGGGAGCTTATTCAGTGCTAGTGCTAGCAGAGCAGATGTTATGTAGCAGCCTGCCTCAGCAGTGCACACATGCAGGGGTCATCATCGCCATGCTGGCTTGTGATGGACATTTTTTTCAAAATTAACATTTTGCCACGGACATTATTATTTCATACAGAAGGATGGCCTTCCTACTTTCTTTGTCGCACCTCCAACGGTGCCCATTGTGGACTATGCATGGCAAGGGCGTCCTCTTCCCTGACAATATACAAAATGAGTTGATAATAATATTAGCCTACCAGAAACACATACAGAAACCATTACAGGTCTATAACTGTAATGCCCAAGTCCCTATACTTGGGTGATACTGGACTCGTTGCCGAGGAAGTTCAGACATGTGCTCCAGAAACTGATATCCAAAGATATGTGAGTGTACAAATGGAACTGTAAGGTTCCTGTTGGTTCCATTTGTACACTCTCAGAGTTATGGGGGTCCATGCAAATAAAACGTTTGAAAACCACTAGTACTGACCACACAGCAGGAGCGGACGCATATTAGCTATACTTCAAATTGAATCCAGTTTAATATCAGCCCACATACCGGCCCACAAACGATGAGGAACTCCAAATGTGCCATAGTGTCATAGTAAATCAGTGTCATAGACATTCTGAAGAAAACCTGAGACTTGACAGTCTGTAATTGGGTCTTATGATCAAAATAAGATAATAAATAATTGTGTGTCTACATATGTAGACGAGCAAATTGGATATTTTGTGCTAACACAAACATTGAATGCCATTCATTGACAATGAATGGAGAATTTACGTCATATAGACGAGCAAATTGGATATTTTGTGCTAACACAAACATTGAATGCCATTCATTGACAATAAATGAAGAATTTACGTCATATGTGTCAAATAAACATGTTACGACATGATGATGTACGATGATAAGAGTGCCCCTCACTTCACACGGGTGTGATTTCTCTTAAAAGTGCCACTTTGTGCCACGCTGCGAGCTTGTATATAATCTGCTATTTTTAACCACTGTTCTAAATCCAAAGTCGAGTTTTCTGAAAAACATATGGTATGTTGCATAAGTTGCATAAAACATAGGTTTTATACATAATAATAATATTATAGCAACATACGTTTTATAAATTTATAAATATATTATGTATAGCTAAAATCTAAAATGACACAGATACAGGAGCTGAATGGAAGAATAAAGCAGTTTTACACTAGTTTCACATTCTTGCGAATGCCTCCATCTCTCAAAATGTATCTGGTTGTGTTCTGTTTCGAACCATACACAACCAAAGGACCACCCCAAACCATCTGAAAGTGAATGCCATGTCAATTATACTGGAAACTGTAATTCTAATGTAAATCCAATTCGCATAGGTCAAAGGTAAATCTAGCTAATAGTAAAGGTGTAATGTAATTACCCTGCTGCAGACTGTCAATAACCCAATGACTACCATATCTCACCAAGCTGCAGTTCCATGCCATATTGTTGCTATCGGGGCAGAAACCTTGTATCTTCACTCAACTGAACTTGGTTTGTTTATCTTTTTGTAAATGAAAATGCCCTACTTTAGTGGTTTTCAAGTGGTCCGGGGACCACCATTGGGTCCTTGAGGGGGTTCCAGGTATAGTCCCCAGCTAAATGATGGCGAGTTGGTAACCAAATGGACCCTTATATATATTTAACTCTCGACATCAATACAGCACGGAATTGTGGACAAAATATTATCAATAAAATATGTTGGGTCAGAGACGCTAAATCTCATCAAATGGTGGTCCGTGGCTCAAATGGCCAATAAATAATTGAAAAGGGTTGAAAACCACTGCCCCATCATACAAGAGTATCACACAAAAGCAGTGAAAGTAGCCAATCTACAAGCTCACGTATTGTTGTTGAGCATGCAGATCGGCTATTTTCACCATTTTAAAACATTTATTTGTATTTATTTTAAATAACCATCTAACAAGGAATGATTTTGGACATACAAGGTTTCCACCCCAACAGCAACGGTATACAGGCGTGAAATAAACAAATGCCATGCCGAGTAGTGACAGGACAGTACTGAGGGACACCTGGGTGAATTTCCGCAGGCTTCGAGGCCAATGATGTGTCATCTACTAGAAATAATGGAAGAATTCACACTCCTCATTTCCCATGGGGGACTCGGGCTGAGCTCGAGCATTTGTTAATGCAAATGCCCCGAGTGTTTTCATGAAGCACATTTAGCAAGCCTGTTTGCTTGGCTCGCTGACACAAAGCAACTCAATCCACAGAGGAAGACAAACAGCTACTGGATAGGCATTGGAGAGAGACACATAAGAGAGAGAGAGAGAGAGATTATGATAGAGAGATTCTGTTTCTGTACTGTAATACTGGCTTAGATGACAGCAGTGAAGCTTACAAAGGGATACAGTCCGTGTCGAACCAATAACAAGCTAGCCATCATCCCAAAACAAGCCAACAAATCCATGTTTCACTGTTTATTTTCACCATTATAAATAATAAACATAAGTGGGGCATTAGCATGCTCAGTCTGCAGGTGTATAGCTAGAGTCAGCCGGGTCTCTCCGTTTTGTAATTACACAGCAGAGGTCAAAGCTCTCATCTTTTCCGCCCACCTATTCAGTGCAGGGAAAATATCTCTTTCTTCCTCACTTCCTCTCGATGACCCTCCGTCTCGGGGGCACTGACCACACAGCAGGAGAGGACGCATATTAGCTACTTCAAATGTAATCCAGTTTAATATCAGCCCACATACCGGCCCACAAACGATGAGGAAATCAGTAAATCACTAACCGTTTGATTAGCCTGGCGGCTTAGAGCGACGAACGGCGATATGATTATCCTATCTTCTTTGTGGTCTAAAAATCACAGAACCGTAAGATAATGAACAGTACGGTAGCAAGGTTTGCATGCTTGATGTGTAACTAAACAAAGTATAAGTTGAAAAAACAACTAATGAGCATCTCTGACAGTAGTGGGATGCACAGAGTGGCTTCAAAGGCCTGGGGTAAAGCTTGAGTTGTACTTGATTTCACGGCGTGCGGTGCACTTAAAATAGCAGATATACAAGCTCACAATGCATTGTGCAGCGACACATTGTGAGCTTGTATATCTGATATTTAAGTGCTCAACACCGGCGTGCAAATAACTATAAATCACCAATAAGCTGGTTGAGAGAGAGAGTGAGTGTGGGGGGGGGGGTATGTGCGTGTGTCGGGTGAGGGGCGGGGCTTGGCACACAGACAAAGGGAGCTGGAGGGATTCGTGGGGATGGCGCTTCGGCAATCAGCCAGTCAGGAGGTCTGGAGCGGGGTGGGGGCTAGGAAGGTGGGAGGGTGATGGAGAGTCACCAGCATCCCTTCAAGCACGCACGCACGCACGCACGCACGCGCACACGCACACGCACACACACACACACACACACACACACACACACACACACACACACACACACACACACACACACACACACACACACACACACACACACACACACACAGCTCCTCATAAATCACTCACACTCTCTGCAGTCTGAATACCTGCCAGTGGCCACTTCTTTTTTGCTGTATGTTACCTCTCGTAAATGCAGCTTTTCCATCAGACTGTGTGCGTGCGTGTGTGTTGTTGTTTACTGCTGTCTGGGTGACATTGTCAGCCCTATTTACATTTTCACCCGAGAGGAGCTGCAGTTAAGTTCACGTACAGATGACAGCCCGTGGTAGGAACTTTACAGTCATCCATGTCTGCTTGTCTTTCATCTCTGACAGCCCCCTGGAATCTTCCTTTGCTTTAAAGTCTCGTTCGGCGGCCCGCTGTTACAAAAGGACTGCAATTCGCCGTGACAATCTCCTGTGCATAATAAAGGTGCTGGATAGTCACCCTTCCAGTTAAAAGAAGACAGGATGTACAAACACATAATGTGTATAACGTACGCCATTTGTATTTCGCTTATCGCGTATTCTATTGTCCACTTCATTTTGTTTGCTCCTGCCGTTCCTTTTCTGAGCGAGACACTTCATACAGTGTCTCCAAATCTTTTCCAGTGCTTCCTGAGGTCAATTACGGTCGTGCCGAGATGAATGGGACTGAGGAAAAATAAATTACGCCTTAACAAAGCCTAAACTCTTTCCAATTAATGCCGGGGGGAAAGCAGGTCATTTCGATTGATCCTAAAAACCTATTTTGTAACAGGGGGCTTTTTGTGATGTGTTGCCTGGTGACAGGGGTGTGCACTGGGGGAGGGGTCCACTGTACCAGCCTGTCATTCATCCAAATGATGAAAAGCTTCCCGAGTCTAAGCTAATGAGGAACTGAGAGAGAGAGAGAGAGAGAGAGAGAGAGAGAGAGAGAGAGAGAGAGAGAGAGAGAGAGAGAGAGAGAGAGAGAGAGAGAGAAATGGTCAGAGAGAGAGATGGTCAAAAAGAGATGGAGAAAGAGAGAGAGAGAGAGTAAGAGTGAGACTGAGAGAAAGAGAGAGTGATCATCAAAGAGATAACGTTATGAACAAAACAGGGCTTCCTGGACCGATAGACGAATTGGAGGGGCGATGGGGCCCCCTCCTACAGCGGCCCCCCAACTGTGAACTCACACAAATGGTCGTCAAGCAAATAAGAAGTGAAATTTATAGAGGGTGGTGTTGCAGGATGAGCTTTGTCCAGCGTGTGCGTGTGTGTGTTGTGGGGACAATAAAGAGGCTGCGGTAACGTTAATCACACCACCCATTGTATGACAGTTGCACTAGTCAGTGTTCTGCTGGAGGGGAGGTGCAAATATTGCACACAAAAAACCCTCGAAACCCTGCAGAACAAACAAAGAAACAAATAATAGTCTGTGATCCTCATCAGGATATAACACTGGGCAACGGTTCTATACCAGCACTCTGAAAAGAGAAGAAAAGATGTTGGTCCAAAATGGAAAACTCTACACCCTATCAGTGGGCCCGAAAGGGATGAAAGGGAGCTTAGATGTTTCCAATCCCTCTTGGTTGGAATCCAACTCTGAGACCTTGTGTCGAAGACCTAAGACATAAGAGCCTGGTGGATTAAGGCTTGGACTATGGGTAGAGACTACACTGCACTGGACAATCTGCTGGAGAAAAGCTGGAGTTTGAGGTTCTGTACGCCTGGTATACAATACACAGCTGGTGACAGCCATCTCTCATCTCAATCTATCTTCTTACAGTCCTTCACTGAGAAGGGACACCCATCCCAGACCTCACCCTCCACACACACCCCGTTAAAATATATATATCCATTTGGCCTTGGAAAAAAGGGGAAATATGGATTTTGCTTCGTGTAATACATTGCCCTAATGTGGAAAGCATAAGACCCTAGTGATTTGTAATGATTCCAAGATCAGGCTATGTCAAGCAGCACGTCTGTAGGTGCTATCAAAGCCCCATTGATTTGACTTTAACAGCCTTGGGGCTTTTTTCCCCTGCGTGACAGAAAATAAAATGGACCTCAAAGAAATGGTCAAAGATGCAGCATAAAGCAATTACAAAATGACTCCCTTACGGCAATTATCTCAAACCACTACAGATATAAGTATGCAACGAGGGCCAATACAAGGAGCATTTTACACTGTGGGAAGTTCATTTCTTAGAATTATAATCCCTTTGAAGGGTCTCTGGAGGTTTGAGTTTGCAAGGAAACAGCTTTTCGCTGTCTCGATTGTTGTGAAGCTTAGAGAGCTTGGTGTACCAGTTTGTCCACCATAAGTACCAGTAAAAATTAAGTATTCAAAAGTACAATTTACAAAGTATATGTTATTGTTAAAGGGATATTTCACTTGGTCATTTTATCATCTACTCAGGCTCATGTGAACTCCCCAGACAGTTTTTAAGTTGCTCGATTCTGTATTTAGATATTTGATATTAATCTTAGCTGCCCCGCCCCTTCCTATAGAAACCCATTGTAACTTCAAACTCCATTTTAACCATGATAGATTCATCGAAAACACCTGTCCTTTTTTCTGGACTGATATTGTCCTTCAAATATGTGAGGGGGCTGTGCTTTTTCAATGACTGTTTTCATGTATTTTACGAGGGGCGCTCCTATATACAGGTTTAATGTTTGTTTTAAAAACGGCATAGACAATGAAGGGAAAATTTACGTCATCTTGTCCCTAACACAAACATTAAATGCCATTAACAATAAAGAGAATTTATGTTTGTTTTGTCACCGTTTGTTTTACATCACCATTACATCACCTAATCAACATGAATTAGACTTTAATATATTAGCGCCCCTCACTTCACACAGGTGTGATTTTTTATAATTCTTTGGAAAATAACCTCCTCCAGGAGGAGGCCGGCAGAGACAAAAAAATCTAAAATGAAAAGAAATGAAAATAGTGCATGAAAAAACACGGCCCCTCACTTATTAGAAGGACAATATCAGTCACCAGAAAAAAGCACAGGTGTTTTCGATGATCTATCATGGTTAAAATGGATACATTTGTATAGGAAGGGGGCAGGGCTAAAATGTATCAAATAATATATCAATACTGAATCGAGCAACTTAAAAACTATCTGGGTGTTCACATATGCCAAAAGTTTTTCTAAAGTGAAATATCCCTTTAATGCATTGCTGTATTGAAATTCAGAACATTTCCCCAAAAATGTCAAAAAGAAAAGAAAACTGCATTGCATATATCTGTGGTTCATTCATAACATATTTCTATAAGTTTAAGTCCAAAGAGCCCATTCCTGAAACTGTAGTGGAGTCAAAAGTACAATATTTCTATTTGAGTCATGAGAAAAAATTAACATTAATAAGTTGGGGAAAAGTAGTTACTGTCCGCCTCTACTCTAGGGGAGATGATTTCATCAGGGGAAAGACTCCCCTCCGCCAGACCCATAACCACCCACAAAGGTCAGAGGGCAGAATGTAACCTTTGGTACTCCTTCAGTCCGTCTCTAATCAATGAGTTAAAGATAAATGGTGTGTGTGTGTGTGTGTGTGTGTGTGTGTGTGTGTGTGTGTGTGTGTGTGTGTGTGTGTGTGTGTGGGGAGGTTTCCTTGAACTTGAGCTGTAGTTGCAAACAGACCTACATCCCCACGGCTTCCAGGTTACATTCATCAATGGGAGAAAACTTCTTTTTTGTTTTCAAAAAAAGATATGACTTACACTACCTTTAAATTGCTACCAGACGGATAGAAAGCAACAAGAAACTGTCTACAGGTGACAGAGAGCAATCTGTCAGTGGCTACGTTTACATGAAGGGTGATCATTCCGAATAAATACTTCCGAATAAAATACATCCGTAATGTTTTTTCCCACTTGTTTACATGGGAAATGGTCATTCCGGCCAGGGCACGCAACACACTGATTATTATTGTATCGGGTCGCTCGTTATTTTTGAGAGAGAGAGAGTGTGAGAGAGAGACCGTTGAACACACACACACACACACACACACACAAAATGCACGAAATAACGCGCTCTATGTGCAAACTCCTCGGCGCGCCTTGGATATGAGGCTTATGAGCGCCTTGGAGTTGGAGCGCAATGGAAATGAGCATGCTCAGAAAGACCAGAATGAATTTACATCCAAAGCAGTGTATACATGAGTCCAATTTTCTTTCAATCGCATTGAACATCGGAGTAATCCGGCCATTGACATCGGAATGGTTTTTAGATCGCATCGAGCGTTTTCATTCGGATGTACGTTTTTGTAGGTGTTTACATAACAACGTTTAATAGGATTGAACTTCTATTCGGAATGAAAAGGGGATTTAACTGCTCATGTAAACGTAGCCAGTGACTACGTCTCCCACACAGCCACATGCAAGTATTCAATAAGAATCCATGAAGGATCCTCATTCAGGACGTTCCCTTGTTACAGAACGGGAGAGGATTTAAAATCGAGTCTACGGTGTGATCCTTGAGAGAAAGACTGTTTAGGGAGGTCTTAAAGGTTTTGTGTGTTGGACAGTGCCAGCGAGGGAGCAGGAGTGACTTTTCCCTTTGGCCAACAAGACGCTCCTAGTAACCTCCATACCCCACTGAGCAGAAAAGCCACATGGCCACAACAGCACAGCGGTATGCTGTCTACGCACAGGCCAGGAATCAACAGGCTTCTACCAGGCTTTGTCTATCTCTTTGTTACCAAACATATGACAGGAGGGGCTTCAGAAACCCTTAACTCTGTACAGAGCTCTGCTGTAACATCTCAGCATCACACCAAACCAGGCATTGTCCACTGGACAATGTCTGGTTCAGTGTTGTCTCTCTATGCACATTTAAGTGGAGTCCTGCATGTGTAAGACAGAAGCAGAGAAAAGGGAGACAGACAGACAGACAGACAGACAGACAGACAGACAGACAGACAGACAGACAGACAGACAGACAGACAGACAGACAGACAGACAGACAGACAGACAGACAGACAGACAGACAGACAGACAGACAGACAGACAGACACAGAGTTGTTGCTAATCTTGGCTTTCTTCACTCAATCCAACAGTTTTAAGCATGTTCTGCATGAACCATGGCAGTGCTGATAACTCAATAGGGAATTAAAGTGAATTCAAATAAGAGCTTTGTGGATAGAACCACAGAAAATTGATCTTTGGTGCCTCCACCAGTGAGTGGGCTGCCGGGGGGTGCTTCAAGCTTATTGCTTTTCCCACAAAGCAGTCTGAAGACCCTCAGCATGGAGGCTTGCTAATGTTAAACTCCAGAGAGTGCCAAAGACTTACAGTACATTGCTAAGCAGCGCTGTAGATGTGCAACAACTGCATCACATACAAAGAGTGAAATGCTGTGATTTTTCTCTGCAACATTGTGACGCTTAATTTATGCTCCATCAAATGATGGTTGCACAATAAAAAATAGCAGATCTACAAGCTCACAGCGTGTTACATTCACGATGCGTTGTAAGCTTGCCGATTGGCTATGTTTCAGTTGCGACGCCGTCATATGATGAGTTATAATTCAGACTTATAGCAACACAGCTGAAAGCCTTTCACAGCATTTTCATGGCCCCTGTGGAGAAAACACAATGTTGGACCACACAGAGAAATAAGACACTTACTGGCTGCCTGAACGCGGGCCTTGCGGCTCAACAGAAGGCCAAAGGAATTCTGGGCCATACACTCATAGTCGCCCTCATCAGACGAGCCATCGGATTTGGTCTTTTGGAAGTGACCAATGAGGTGCGAGCCGTTGATGAAGGTGGTGTGATGTAGGTCCTGAGTCAGAAGCTGGCCGTTCCGCCTCCACTGCATGGTGATTGGAGGGAAGCCATCCACCTGACAGTGGAGCATGAGAGGTTGCTCCTGTACTGCAATGATGTCACTGGGCTCCAAGGTGAAGGAGAGCTCTGTTTCACATGTTACACCTGTAGACACACACGTCAAATGTACAGTTCAGTACATGCACCTGATACCAATAAATAGTACGTCACTCAGTTCTATCACTTACATTTCAGTATTTGATATAAGTATTTTTTTCATTATCATACACACACAGTCACACACGCACACTTTCAGATCAGGGCGGTTGGTTAGGGAGGGCAATGACAATTTTCTTATGCCCATAGCTTTGTGTGTTTGTGTGTACCCCATAGCAAATTTGATTGGCTGAGCACGGAATGTGAAGATAGAAATCCCACCCGTGTGAACTGAATGCTGCAACGCTGTGTGGGGGTTCCTGGGGGGTCCCCAGAACTTCCAGACTCACATGAACGCGCCCAGGGTGCCAGCCCGGTTCCGGCGAGCCACCAAACGCTTCACGTGTCCAAAACGCTTGGTGGTGAAAATATGCTATTTCCGTGCTCAGACCTAGGGACCCAGCCAGCCAGCCAGCCAGGGACACAAATTGCTGTCTATAGCAGTGGTTGCACCACTCAAAAAGTGAGGACAGAAAAGTGAGGACGCCAAAAGTGATTGGCCGGAATGTAAAGATGTACTGTATGAAGATGTATGATGAGAAATGAGAAATGAGAAATGCACTCTGTCGAGGTGCCAACTTGCAACCTTGCACACAAAGGGCCGTCAGTCAAACCATCCGACACTACTTTTATTAAACTAAAGTCAAAGACAGCGAGCGCTACTGGTGATACGAACAGGTAACGGCGCAGCAAACGGGATGCTAGCTGAACGGCCATGAAGTCAAAGTACCATCCGACACTACTTTCTTTAGGCTAACTAATTTGAGCACAATGCAGCGCAGCTACACATTGCGTAGACCTGCATGAGAGCACACCCGCTGATTTAATGGGTAACAGTAACACATTCTAGTCTCAGTCGAGTCACTGTACCCGTGGACTCCCACGCAGACTACCGCAGACCCCCACACCAATCTCCACAGGGACCCCCGCTGTACCCACAGACCCCCACGCAGACTACCGCGGAGCCCCACGGTGACCTCCGCGGGGACCCCTGCTGTGCCCGCAGACCTCCATGCAGACTACCGCAGACCCCTGCTATTTTGACACATATGAGAGATGTTCTTTAATACCTGCCAAGCCAACGTCAACACTACAACCGACAGCTGTGCGTGAGGTGCAATATATAATGGTTTGGAGAATGGCCTGACAAATACAACCAAATGGACCCATAACAGTCCAATTGTACAGTCTCACAGTTTATTGATATAAAAGGGTCCTTTCACCCTTTGGTTACATTTGTAGTAGGCTAAGGCTACACTCACAGTTACAGAGTCACCTGGACAGATCCTGTTGTTTCCACACACACAAATACCAATTGATTGATGTATTAACAGTTTGCAGAATTACAGTACTGTTAACAGTGAGAGGACGACACCATAAAGCATTAAACTTTACAATAGGGCCCACCATTTTCAATCAAAACATTTAAAGACGTAGAGATAGACAGATATTTACATTGCATAGCACAATTCTGGAGATATAAGGCAGCAGCTGGTAATTAATTGATAATTGATCAATTCTTGTTATTTTTTTACGCTCACAGAGGGCAAATAAATGCTAGGTACGTCATAACATTTTTACAGCATATTGCCATTTATAGACGCCAATTAACATTTGAACCAATTAACAAGTACTTAATGTACCTGTACCAATCCATCCCAGTACATTCCTACATCATTAGGTACATAACATTAGCCCTTCACTCGCACTTTCTTTTTAATTAATATTTTATGAACTGCAAAATGTTCAAAATGGGATAAACTGTGTTTGTGTCACAGAATGACTCAAAAAGACCTCTGGAGCTACTACCACCTGTGTAGTCAGAGCATTGCGCGCGCGCACGTGTCTCTCTCACACTCTCACACTCACACACACACACACACACACACACACACACACACACACACACACACACACACACACACACACACACACACACACACACACACACACACTTTATAATTCAAATAGAACACAATGGATGACATCAATCAATAGCTAGGTTCGGTTACAAGCCAACCAACCTCTCAAGAGATACTCCCAAATAACTACCTGTC
The DNA here is from genome assembly GCF_964188405.1 of Protomyctophum parallelum. NCBI lineage: Eukaryota > Metazoa > Chordata > Actinopteri > Myctophiformes > Myctophidae > Protomyctophum > Protomyctophum parallelum. The sequence goes on from NC_139699.1 coordinate 36,477,678, forward strand.
AGTTTTCTTCTGCTAGCATGCACCCAACCATATGCTGTCAGTGTCAATCTGTTTGGAGATAACAACTGAAAGCCCACTCAGTCTCCCATTATGGCACATTGCACTCCCTGCTGGGCACTTTGATACGTGTCCTCACACTGTAATCACCAGCAAGGTCAGCCATCAAAAAGGGAGTAGGAACATTGTGATTATTATGTGATTCTCCTTGAAGCATCCTTCTACTGTATGCCACTGATACAGCTGGAATTTGTGCCGGTGCTTTTCAATAATATTATAACCTGAAGCGATTAAAAGTAAAACATAAAAAAAATTGAAATAAAACAACCAATCTGTGTCAGTTTTTCAGGTGTGAGCAGGAGTTTTCTAGACAGTGGGAGGGAGATTTGAACTCCGTCACCAGTTTCTTTGTGCCTCGAGCCACTGGTGTTTTTCGTCTTTCACCAGTGGCGACATAGGACTAGGACTCTGTTCCTCTCCCGCTGACCTGCTGACATTTGAGCTGAGCTGAGGCACAGAATATCACGCATCAAAGCTGACTTGAAGACAAGATACCCTCCATACCAAATCCTCTCCCCTATCTGTCACTTTCTGGACAGAGCAGATCCTGATTCAGTGAAAGAGGGGGAGAAAAGAGTGTGTGTGGGAGTGGGGGCACAGCAGTGGGTCAATGTGTAATCTCACTGTGGCTATTAGTCACTCAGCTATATCTGTATTTCCACTCAGGCTGAACCTGGCAATGAGGTTAATTGTCTACCTGGTCCAAGTCCACAAGCAAGACTAAAAGGGGAAAAGCAGTAAAACAGAAGAACATATTTAACTCCTTTGCACTTGCTCTCTTTCCATCTCTCTCTCTCTCTCACACACACACACACACACACACACACACACACACACACACACACACACACACACACACACACACACACACACACACACACACACACACACACACACACACACACACACACACACACACACACACACACGCACACACACACGCACGCACGCACGCACGCACACACACACACACACACTTCTGTGATTAATACTAAACCAAGAAAGGCCCTAACAAAAATAATGTCTGTTGTTAGTTATATATGCCCACTAGTTCACAACTGTGTGAGGATTTTAGTGGCTGCAGTGTCTTGGGGCAAAGAAGGGGGGCAGAGGGAGAACAATAAATAAAGGATGTAAACAGGCTGACCTGACTTGGTACCATAAAAGAGGAGCTTAGCAGGCTCTCCAGGTATCACGTTTCAGCTGCTGATGGACTAAAGCACTACCAGCCTCTGCCCCAGGCCCTGGAATCTGGAGGGGGAGAGGGGGCTGGGGGGCCGCAGCAGCACAGGGGTCAAAACAGAGAACCTCCGGCGTCATCCCTCAAATTCCGAGTCCCAGAAATACTCCCCTTTAGGTGCATACAAGGAATGCATTGACATGTTCGTCCATGAGGATCACATAATGAACACTGAGGGAAAGACATATTCCCATACCTCTCCCCTCCGCTCTCTCTTCTTCCTCTCTCTCTCTCTCTCTCTCTCTCTCTCTCTCTGAAAAGCAGGGTAAGTGTCCATAGGACCAAAGAGACATCTATGAAAAACAAGGAGGGGTAGTGGAGAAATATTTAACCCTTAACTGGCTGGCTGCACTGCTGCTTCCCAGAGCGACCCAAGTTGGTACGCTACGGATACACTACAGTGCTGCCCAGAGCCAGGCAGGCAGAGCCACACAGAACCATTCAGGCCACTGCTTTGCTGGCTCTTCTGCTCCAACAAAGCAAAAGTGTTACCCACAGGAAGTAGAGAGAGAGAGAGAGAGAGAGAGAGAGAGAGATACAGAGCGCACAGTGCCTGAGGACACACAGCCAATCAGTCACGCTTCATGTTAGGAGCAAAACATGGATGAGGCTCAATATGAAGAAAAGGAAAAAACTCCATTATATATGAACAAATGAGGCTATGGAGTAGACAAAGGTGTCAAATGATATCTTCTTTTAATGAAAGAGTTTAGAATGTTCAGTCCCCTGCTATATTAATCGATGTTATCCAGCTTTGCAGAGGGCCAGATAACAGCCAAAGTGCAAGCAGGGTTCAATGCTTGCACTGTAAAATCCCCAGTGTTATTTGAGAGTTAATGACTGGACACATGTAACCAAATGGACTCGGAAGGGTCCATTTGGTTACATGTCCACTCCCAGAGTAACAAATTGAACACTGAGCATTTCATTGTGTGTGGTTTGAATCAACATGCGCCCAATGTGTTAGCATAGCTATTAAATGGCTTCATTAATGCACTGCATAAATCTCAGCTGAGCCATTTATACATGCATTAAATAAGCTGCCATTCCTGCATTAGAAATAACTGCTTCTGCTTTGGCTTTGTAAAACTAATAAAGCATATTTGAAAAGATTGGCATTCGACTGGTTGGCAAACAAATGAGGCTTTGAACAGTACAATGAAAAACAGAATAGACCTTACAGAATCACCCTGAATGGAATTGAATGCTATCTCTGAACCAGGCAGATCCAATGAGTAAAAGAAGGCTAGGCTAGGTAAGAGCATTTAGAGACTCAAAAGATAAAGAGACAGAGGGACCACTTCATTAACACACCTCAGCGATATGGTGTAAGTCTACGTGCGTGCATGCGTGCGTGTGTGTGCGTGCGTGCGTGTGTGCGAGCACGCATGCGTGCACATCTGTGCGTACATGTGCGCTATGCATCCTGCATCCATGTAACTGTATGCAGTGGTAACTAATTGTAACTAATTACATTTACTTAAGTACTGTACTTGAGTATGTCCAATTCCCAATACTTTTACGTCTACTCCACTATACCTCGGAGAGGCAAATATTGTACTTTTACTCCACTAAAATTATTTGAAAACTTTACTTTGTAGGTTACTAGATTTTGATTATAATTACAAAACATACATGAACCACATTTGAAAACTTGAAATGGGACAATCTGCATACGGAGTAGTTAACTTTTTGTACATTTTGAAGCCAATACTTTTGTACTTAAGTGCATTATGAACTCCAGACATTTACTTGTAACAGAGTATTTTTTATATTGCAGTATTGATCTTTTACTGAAGTAAAAAAAATTTAGTACTTAATCCACCACTGCATGTAAGGAACATGTCGGTGAGAGGAAGGCATGGCTTTAGAGACAGCAGTGGCCACAACAATACTCATATAGTCCTACTCATGCATGCCATGGACACATGCAGAGATGCACATGTACAGTATAAGCATACACTGACACACACGCGCAAGAGCTCGCAGAAATGCACAACCTCAGACCCATCTTCACGCTCGTTTTATTGGAGGAAGGACACCCTGGCCTAGCGTGTAGGATTACATCTGGGCGAGACCAGAAAGCCTGTTGCCTGACAGAGACAAGTGCTGGGCTAAGTGTGGCTCATGCCCTGGCTTACTATTGACAGATAAGTGTGGCTAGCTAGCGCAGAGGTTTACTGCTCCCACTATAACGCGAGGATCACACTCTGGCTACTGACAGTTACACGTAGTTAGCAGAAAGAGGTAGCAGTGACAGAGCTAAGTGAGCTTGGGGACGTGCCACATGCTTCCTGTTGACACCTGTGCGAGGCCATAACGGGCTACTGACACAACTAGGTGTAATATGAAAGCTTGTGAAGCTACAGCTTTTTTTGTATTGTTTTTTTTTACTTTACTACACTCAATTTGCTCTAAGGCTTTAATTTTCTGAAAGCGTCCTAAACTTAAATCTCATGCAGACACGTTGAGATAGTGACGGACGGTTGAGATCGTGACTGATCACATCTAAAGTTTATCTGGTAGAATTGTTATCGTTTTTTAATTCAACCAGCTGAACAAAAGTATCCATTGTTCACATTACATTAAAAAGAGCTACCCTCCTGATATCCCAAAGAAATGCAATGGAAGAGCAGCCTGTGCTGTTGCATACTGTATGTCTGACAGCTAACAATCAATATTCACCCTATATCCATGGGAAACACTGTGTGAACACTCTTTATATTTGCAGTCTCTCCGACAGGCAATCTGCCAGGTAAATTATTAATCAATGCCCTTCCATTTGAACCACTTCAATACTCAAGCGAGTATAGTTTTAACTGGGAGAGTGTTTACCTGATAAGAGGAACAGATTCATCAAAACTACTGAACCTTGTTATGACAATCACAAAGAAATAACTGTGCTGTAAGGTAGAAAAACATGCAAGATGAAAATGGAAAAACAAGGAGTATGTGTTGAAACAACCAGGGCACAGATGTAAAGCATTGGATTTCCCTGAATCAGCTTCCGTGTGCTACAGATGAACAATAACTTTGTTTAGAGATAACGTCATTGCATTGTCAATATATGTATTGACTAAATGTTATACAAGCGTTAACCACTTGCTCAGTTGGATGATTCCAAGACTTGTTTAATATATTTTCATGTTAGAGTAAGTGATATTATTTGGTTAAAATAAGTATTAAACAGGTCTATATTCTGATAGTAATCATTGCTAGTACCAAACTCCACTGAAAACCATTGCTGATGCGCAACCTTTTTCTCCTTTCATCATTGCTAGTAGTGCTAGTATAGTGTGTTTGTTCAGTAACAGGGGTCTCCATATCTCTCTAGTAAACAGAAAATGCATTTCCAGGTTCAGGATACAAATTATATCCAATCGGGAGAGGGAACTCGTACATGATGCAGTATTAACAAGTGAAAGTGATGATGACACAAAGAGATGAGCACACAAAATTGAAACTAGAACAATCCAATTCAAGCTGATAAATGGGTACTCTTCTGTGTATTAAAGAGAAGGAAAAACATAAACAATAGACTAGACTATAGCAATGTCAGAATATAGAGCTTTGACTTTATCCACAAAATATTTTTTCAGATACTGAAATAACTTGTGAAAGTGCAGTGCTTGACTTTTCATACAATATTATGTCAGGTAGTATGTTGTTCTTTTTTGTTTTGTTAATGTATCACTAGCCATCATTGTGATAACATGTGGATTTGTGTTCAACCACAGTCCACTCGCCAGACATTAATATGAACCCCAGTGCACTTTTATTCTATTCCAGGCAGCGCGTTCTCAGATGCTGTGCATGCAGTACTTTGTAAACACTCAATAACTCCTCTAGCCTATGTGCTTTCCAGCCTTTGAATTAAGAGGCCTCACATAGAGAGAGGAAAACTGTCTATCACACCAAACAAAGGCTGAAAGCATTTTTGAAAAGGAGGAGAGGGACAAGCTTGACATTTAATCTGTACAAATATTCTTCCCAGCAGGCAATAACCACAGTCTTTTTATCTCTTCCCTCAGCAATAACCACTGTCATTTCAGCCATCCACAGGGTGCTGTGTTGAGTGTATAAAGACTGACAAATCAAGATCTCAACCTACTATGTTAAAAGTCAGCTGATATCAATGAAATATATCATCACCCTGACAAAGTATCCCTTTCAACAAACATGAAGTGAACTAGCCGGGGGGCTAAAAACTACCTCATGAGTTTATTACTCATTACTATTACTACTACTCATTGTAGTTATAAATTAAAAAACAAAAGTTATTCAACAGATTGCAGCAGCTTAGTAATGCAGGCGTAAGGAGGACATTATTAAATGGGTACAGTAGCCTACGGACCGACTTCTAATGGATCCCTGAGACCCTTTTGACCATCACCAACCCTACTACTAGAAAGAAAATGCCAGTTCTATTCTGTATACTAGACTAGCCTAATGTTAAAGAGAGACCACTTTGCACAGGGAAAATATGCAATATTATCATTTAGAAATTAATGCCAAAAATGTATTAGGCTATTATGATTATTCAAATAAAGATTCAAATCCACGAAGAAACTCTGTTAACTGTTAAACGTGTCTGTTCAATATTAAACTGCGGTGCATCCAAAAGCGAGTCATACATTGACAACAGCGTCTCTTTACACTGGATAACTGCACAGTTTAAAAACATGACATGCTGTTTGGTTTTTGCACGTCTAGTGGTTTGATTCAATATCCACCAACTGATGCAATACAGAACCAGATTCAGAATACTTAAATTTAGATGTAGAAATAGGCTACAACGACAAGAGAATGGTCAAGTTCAGGGTTATAGTCGGCAATCGGCATGGTCAGTGGTGGTGCATCTATAGCCTACTTTGCAGCATGCACCACTTTTGGAAACAACAGATTCATGACAATTCCTGTCTACAAAAGGTGTTAGTGCTTCATCGCTAGGGGGTATAATAAGAATAACGCCACTTACCGATTAAAGCATTTAGGAGTATCCCCAAAAAGCAGGGAACAAGGCAGTGCCTTCTGGTAGCCATTTAAACACTTAGAAAAAATATCCCAGTTTACTTGAAGAAAACAACGCAAGGTGAGTGGAAGAAGAAAGCAATACACATCCAGCGTCAGCTCTACATGTTCCGACCTACAATGCTACAGTTGGAGGCGAGCTGAGGTCGAACATGCTTGCGCCATTTTGCACATCTATCAGGAATCTGTCAGCATCTCGCTCTCTCTCCTCCTCCTCTATCCCTCTCTGCTGTATCCCAAACCCGGCCTCTCCCTCGCGCTCTCTCTCTCCGTGTCCCCCCACCCCCCTCCCCTCCCACCCCCATGGCCCATTCGCTGAATCTGCTCTGGGAACAAAAGAGACCAGACTGCTGCGCTTACAAGTCATGAGAAACCCTACAAAATCAGCTTGAGTTTATGTATTTTTAATTTGTTTTAACTTTATCTAATAAGTAATATGAATCATATTCGTCACATAGGCCTAACCTAACATAGGCTATTTAATAACACACACACACACACACACACACACACACACACACACACACACACACACACACACACACACACACACACACACACACACACACACACACACACACACACACACACACACACACACACACACACACACACACACACACACACACACACACCTAATAAATACAAAATACAAATAATAAATACAAATTTCAAATTCAAACTAGAAAAAGTGCCCTGGCACAGGTCTCCACCAGGGCAGGTCAGGTTGTGGCCTCCTGGTGGCGCTGCTATAATAGGCCAATGTGAAAAGGCTGACATTTCTTATATGCCTTGGATGGCAATTGGATGATTTGAGGCATTTTGTTCCAAAAATGTGTTTTGCAAAAATCCACCTGTTGGTGGCGCTATAACAGGCCAATGTGAAAAGAGTGGGATATATTCCTCAGCCTAGTAGGAAAGTCTGTGAAAGATTTCACGTAAATTGCACGCTGCATTCATGATTTGAGGCTTTTTGTTCAAAACGGGCCAATCCTGCAAAGTTTGAAAGCCAATGTTAGCCAATTAGGATGGAATCTGAAATATCGGACAGATCTGTCTTGAACACATGACTATAGAGATAGTGTGTAACGATTTGCGGAATGTTTGGACAGAATCTGGAGGAGTAATATCAAGAAATGTGTTTTTCAAAAGTCGGCCTACTGGTGGCGCTATAACAGGCTGTTCTGGATAATTTGGGGCAGAGGTTCATCGTTGGCATCCAGGGAGTGTGTGTGCAAAATTTGGCATCGACCGGGTTAACGGTGCCAGAGATTAGCTGGTAACAGAGTGCAATTTGTGCAAAACATACTCTCTCCCCATGCCTTCGGCCTGGTGGAGACAATCATTCAGGTGTGTATGGGAATGGAATGGGATACTTTTTTTTTCAAACCATTGGAACCTATCGTTGGTAGAACATTTTACACAGACAATATTGTCACTTGCCACTGTGCCAGAGAGCAGAGAATAAGAGAAGAGTGACATCTAAAGGTAGCCACGGGCAAGTTAGGTCGCTGGGGGAAGCCTATAGTAGCCTACTCTGGTCCATAATGTCGTTGCATTTGATGCATATAATGCAACGGCATTAGAGCTATGGACCAAAACTAGGAGAACGGCTCGGCACAGGGGCAATATGGGTACAGCCGTACAGGAGAAAGGAGAAGTACTATGGACCAGAGCTAGGGGGTAGCCATACTCTATGGGGGTTAGCCTATATGACTATCCATTTAGATTTTTAGGAGAGAATGCAGCTCAAACATAAAATGCCTGCACGTGGTTCATAAAGACCGGTATTTATTCTGTAAAGGATTGGGGCATGAAAACTTACTTTAGAGTTAGAGAACGTGTCGCAGAACAATGAGAAGAACATCAAACCTCCAACCGCACACAGCCAGGTGTTCTGGGACCGAGGCTAACCAGAACCCTGTTCGGCGCACAGTGGATTGTTATCATCACTCCTCCTTAGTATTAGCACTGTTAGCCTACTAAACAAAGGCACACAATAGGCGCCGCTACATAATATAATAAAACAACATTACATATCACATAAATCCCCATAACACATTCCAAATAAATAAATGTTTCTACAAAACTGTATTACAGAACTGCAGAGCTGGTGTGTTCGGCTCGACTCGAGGCATGCTGGGAAGGCAAACCATCGATGAGTCCAACACGATGGCCAAATCAGACAGATGGTAAGCAACCTTATAGCAGCTCTACCTCCCTCTTGTGGACCAAGCATGTGTTGAGGTCGCCACTTTGCTTAAAGGGACACTTCACCCCTTTTGCAACCAGTCCAGATCTTATTTTAATGATGTTTGGGAGACAACTCAGACAAGAAACACTTTACTGGGTTTTTTTATGTGGGTAATATGAGTTTTTAGATATTGAATATTTCCAAGTGTCCATGATGTCATGGACACTGGCCTCACTTCCTTCCTGGACTACAATTCCCATAATGCTTTGGTGCACTGCTCCTCCTTGTGGATAGGGGGAGGGCTGTCAAACTCAAAGATATATATATGTCTATGCATAGATACCTGTATTAAAAATATATAGCTGCCTCATTGGTCACTGCACTTTCATTGGAGAGACCTGTCTCAAACAGGAGGAGGAAGTCAAGCGGAATCTCGGATTGGCCTACCGAACGCCCCCTTTCGTTCTGCCGCTTTGCTTCCGCTATGCTTCGCAAGGAATCTCAGGAAAGCTTGCCAATGCAATCCAATCACTCATCGCCATTGCCTCCATGTTGCCTTCCATTGAGATACAGACGCCCCAGAGTCGGAAGAGGCTTCTACCTTATATGTCTATAGTCTTACTGAGACAACATGTAGTCCAGGAAGTAAGTGAGCCCAGTGTCCTTGATTGACATCATGGACATTTGGAAATACTAAAATATCTAAAAACACATATATTACCCACTTCCACTTGTCTCCCAAATTAACATAATTAAAATAAGATCTCATTGCAAAAGGGGTGACGTGCACCTTTGAATATTTGGTATTGGATTTGGTAATGGTATCATAATCACACTAAAGACGAGAGAAATGTGTTAGAATTACATTATCTTTTACTACATGAGAACTTAAAGCAATAAACCACAAGAGGTGTGAGTTTGGGTTACTGTACCTTGTATTGAGGTACGACTCACGAGATGTAGTCAAGTGCCTCCAAGACAAAATAAATCATCATATTATATGATAATTGTCTCCACCAGGCCGAAGGCATGTGGGGAGAGTATGTTTTGCACTCCGTCCGTCCGTGTGTCCGTCCGTCCGTCCGTCCGTCCGTGTGTGTGTCCGTCCGTCCGTGTGTCCGTGAGCAGCTAATCTCGGCCACCGTTAACCCGGTCGATGCCAAATTTTGCACACACACTCCCTAGATGCCAACGATGAACCTCTGCCCCAAACTTTCCAGAACGGCCTGTTATAGCGCCACCAGGAGGCCGCTTTGTGCTAAACAAGTTTTTGCACAGTACACCTACAGATTTTGTCCAAACATCACGCAAATTGGTACACAGTCTCTCTAGAGCCATTCAACGAAACCGGTCTTTCAGATTTCTCACACTCCATCCTGATTGGTTAACATTGGCTTCCAAAGTTCACAGGAGTGCTCAGTTTCAAACAAAATGCTGCAAATCATGAACACATCGCGTGCACCCACATTCCCACTAGGCCGAGGACGAAATGCCACATGAACAATTTCAACTCAGCCTCAAGGTGGCGCTATAACTGGCCGAAAAGTGTTTTTACCTCTAACTGCACGGATCTGTGGATAACTTTGTATGCCAACTCCCTAGAGGCCAAGGAACAACCTTTGCCTGGAATTTTTCACATCTGCTCTTTATAGCGCCACCAGGAGGCCGACATATGTAAAACACATGTTCTATTATTACTCCTTCAGATTTTATCCAAATTTCACGCAAATCGGTACACATGATCTCCATAGTCATGTGATCAAGACAGGTTTTTTTGATTTCTCATATTCCATCCTGATTGGCCACGATTGGCTCCTACACTTCTCAGGAGTAGCCCGCTTTGTACAAATCGCCACAACTCCTCAACGCAGCGTCCGATTGCGATGAAACTGTGCACGCATATTCCCACTAGGCTGAGGAAGAAATGCCACTTGACAGTTTTCAACAGCCTGATGGTGGCGCTACAACAAGCCAAGTCGCGTCATTCACTCGCACACACACACACACAACCGGTCGATGCCACATTTTGCACACACACTCCCTGGATGCCAACGATGAACCTCTGCCCCAAACTTTCCAGAACGGCCTGTTATAGCGCCACCAGGAGGCCACAACCTGACCTGCCCTGGTGGAGACCTGTGCCGATTGGCACTTTATCTAGTTTATTTTGTTATGATTCATATAGGCTTACACACTACAAAAAAATAAATAAAATAAATAAATGGGAGGGGGGATTTTTTTTTACAGGGGCCTGTTTTGAATTGCAGATGCCCATGTAAGTGCTCTTTGAGAGCAGTTTTGAAGTCTAGGGATCAACATTTTAGTGTCATAGGAGCAAAATTAATTTAACCCCTTGTTGGAGCTGAATCTGGGTTGAACGTGGTTTGTGGAACTACCTCTGGTGTTGTGATCATGTTAGCTTCGCTGTTGCACTGCAGTGTTTCTACATAGGTTCTGTGCCTCTTTCTCCTCAAAGCTGCGCCTTAGATTGGCTCCCTGGTGTCAGAGATTGCTGTACTGAATGTTGGCATAAAACCATTGGCTAAAAACGGCAATTTGTGCTGATGGCGGTAATTTCCATATACAGTATATGGGCACAATCTGCATGGGCACACACACCCACTGGTATCTCAACATATGGCTATATTACTATACTGTATGTTCTGATTTGTGCAAGAATGCCCATATGTTGTCTGATAACTCGGCAGCCTGATATGAGCCCCCTCGTCATTGCCAAGGCTATTGTGTTGACATTAATGGTGCTACAGTACCATGGCCATGGTTGGTCACCATAATCAGGAGTGATCATCTTGCAGGGATCATGAATGTACAAGTAGAATATTTTGTGATATCTTGTGTTCAATTTGAAATTTTAGCCGAAGGGTGGTGTTTGAAGAAAAATAGTCTCTCAAGCCAGACTGTTGACTCACACAATTAAAATGCTTTCATCATAGGCCGTCTGCAGGGAAGCGTGTAAAATGTCCGGGGTGAAGTGGATGTCCCACCTCTCACCACTTCCATTTTGTCTTTACAGTTATGTCTTTACAGTTTGTCCTAATGTAAATCAAAATAATCCAAGCATATACAGGTATAGCTTGCTGCTAAGCAGAAATAACAATTCTAAAATACAGTATGTTTTAAATATAGTTTATAATATATTTTTGAGAACGGAAGTGACAGCCATTACAACTTCCTAATAGATTTCAGGGGGCTTGGTTCCATGCAGACTCTACGTAGCATTCAGAGATTGTAGAATAGTTGCCCAGCTATGCGAGACTAGAGGAAAGTCCATATTGTCACAAAATATGTGGACCAGTGACCATGCAGTGAACAAAAATGCGAAACAATATAGCGTCAACGCAATCCACCTGAGTTCAAGTGTACATGACTTATTATGGCACCAGAAGAAAGACCATGAATCACCTACTGTAAATGAGTAGTGTTCATACCGTGGGCATGAAGGTGCACAGAAAATTCCATGACATTTGGTTCCATTATTTCCATTCCTTTCTCAATTGACTTGCTAATAGTCTGTCCACTTGTTTTCTCTCCACCTGCGAGAGAAGTAAAAGTGTAGACATCATTGATCGTAGAAGCATTGGTAGGGTACAACTTGCTGTGTGGATTTGCAGTATCCACTGCTTAAGTTATTACTGGAGGAAGTAGGGATTCATGGTCAGGGCTTAAGTAAGTCTCATAATAAACCATCACAAATCCATTGAAATGCGCATCCACCAGCTTTAGTGAATGAGAAGCAGTTACGTTAGTTTAAAATGTAATTTGCAGACCAAGGCTATTAAAAGGCGAGCGAAAAACACACACAAGTCATCCCATTGGGCCCTGTTAACTGGTACAATGTGACTTCTGAGCTGCCGAGCCTATGCAGAATCCACCATATAATAAGCCTATTGAGATGTACCTGTGGGCTTAAGTGTACAGTATAGTTCAGTTCAGATCACAGTGTAAACCTAAGAGGAGGATTCTAGAGAATTTGGGGCTTCCTGGTAATTTGTCTTAAAAGTGCTGTAGCGTGTGTGTGTGTGTGTGTGTGTGTGTGTGTGTGTGTGTGTGTGTGTGTGTGTGTGTGTGTGTGTGTGTGTGTGTGTGTGTGTGTGTGTGTGTGTGTGTGTGTGTGTGTGTGTGTGTGTGTGCGTGTGCGTGTGCGTGTGTGTGTGTGTGTGTGCCTGCGTGCCTGCGTGCGTGCAAGAGAGAGAAAGAGAGAGAGAATGGCTGCTATGCAAAGAAAAGGATGTACATAGCACGTCACAATAGAATAGTGGAACTGAGTCGAAGGACATATCAAAATCAAAATATTATGCATCTACAGTGAGAATGTACAAACACAATCCTGTTTCATTTCATCCATGTTCCATCTCTGTGATAACCCAGACATCTTTACATCTTAAGTTGACAGCTAATATAGGGTACCAGAAGTTGTTGTAGTTGATGAAGAGTCCAGGGAAGTATCTGTATGGCATGCACGATGCACCTTTGACCGTAGCCTACTAGAAACCTTGCGTCACCACTCGCCACACTTTCCACTTTGGAGGAAAGCCTGGTATTCGTTCCTGGCCTGTGTGATCCGGTCTAGACAATGGATACTGAGAAGAAAAAGAAAAGTGGTTCCAGTTTTCTGGTTCCGTCTATTTCCGTGCCGCTTTCTTTTAGTTCCCCCAATCCCCATTTAAGTTGAATCGAGTATAACTAGAGTTGGAATAGAGGATGGATATACCTTTTTTTGAATGTTTTATCCCACAATTTTGTAACCCATTTCTTCACCCAGTGTCAATTATCTAATGTAATCCTGGGCGCTACACTTCCTCTGCCAACATGGGGGGGCAGTGGACTGACCTTCTATGCATGAGGAGTCCAAGCTGCTTCTTTTCACCTGACAGGTGAGAGTTTCCCCGGCCGGACGTAGCGCGTGGAAGGAACACGTTATTCCAACCAGTTCCTTTCCCCTCCATCAGGCGCCCCGGCTGGCCAGGGGGAGGTAGTTTAGAGACCAGGATTACGGCATGTTTTTGTGAGGGTACCTACCTTAGGGGAAACGGGGAGAACATGCAAACTCCACACAGAGAGGCCCTTTCGCCAACCCCCGCCTCGGGTATGGGCACTGATGACGCGGAGGAGGCGCGCCTCTAGCTATTCTATAAGCTAAATTATGCCGCATCAAGGGTTTTATTGGTTAGGCCCTATAATAATGATTCCCTTGATCGCAGGGAATTATTTTGGGAAATTCTCTGATTCCAGTTTGGTGGTTCCGGCCTGATGACTACAAACCAGTGGCTACAACATGAGTCATGACTCATTTTTTTGTTATCAAATGTTTTTTATTTTAAGACAAAAATCACAATAATACACGTTAACAACATGAATGACTTAAAGAAAACAAAACGCATATAAAACAACACATAACAGCAAAAGCAAGGAACACAAAAACAAACAATCCCACCCACCCCTCCCCCCCGAGACCAAAGATGCCACAAAATGTCATTACTCCTACTACTGTGCAATGGAGACAAAAAATAAATAAATAATGATAATAATAATAATGATTAAACCATGCCCTTAACCAAATCTGCAATACCAGACCAAATCTCAATGTTTTCCTCTTTTGCACCATGCAATCTTGCTGTAGACATTTCTAGATAAATGATGTCTAGAAAGGTCTGGCAAAATGACAATGTATGAGGCGGTTTCCAGTGCGAAGCAACCATCTTCTTTGCGGCCGTTACGCCAGCAAAGAAGACACGAATACGGGTGTTATTTAATGGCAACTGGGATACATCATTTAATAAGAATAGAGATGGGGAGGGTGTGATGTTAACTTGTAGAATAGTCGAAAGGTTAGTAGCAACCAAATTCCAAAATGTGAGGACACTCGGACACTCCCACACCATATGAAAGAATGTACCTATGGTGTTTGACGTGCAGAAAGTGCAGTTGTGATTATTTAAAATCTGCATAGCACACAATCTACGGGGGGTTAAGTATATCCTATGAACAAAATTTAGATTAATTTGTTGATGATCAGGATTCCTAGAAGACAGGACAACATTAGACCACACTGTATCCCAGCTCCAATCTGGATCTAGATTTGGTATGTCATTCCTCCATACAGTATCGACAAGCAAGGTCCCATAACTAGATTCTAATAAATAATCATACAATACGGAAACAAAACCTCTTGACCTAACATCTAACATGAGTCATGACTCATGAGTCATGAGTCATGAGTCATGACGTAAGTTTTTTCCGCTCTCGACCGGATCAGAAACCCAAAAATGGTCATTAAATACCAGCCAGTCCTACATAGCATTCTCAGAGCTAGAATATAGGTGCAGACTATTTTTTATATATCTGGCAGTCTAGTTTAGGATATACCCAGCACAGACAGGTTGTTAGAGGGCTTCCTTCAACAACTTAATTGGAAATTTGGAATGCCCAAAAAGGAGGCAAAAGGGCTGGAAAAGTAGTAGGCCTACCGAGTGACATGCCTATTGTGTCATGAAAACACATGCCATGATTTTGTGAATGTAACCTTACACCTACACTATAATATGTGGTATATTTTTCCTTTGTGTGGTGTGTGTACAATGACTACAATCTTACATTGCATGTTGTGCAATATGAAAAGTCACCACTTGATGTCGTCGTGCAGTCAATAAAATTGGCCGTTCCTCGAGGTTTTCTTCAAAGTGTAGTAGTATGTAGTTGGTCCATATTGAATAACGTTGGTGCGCCGTCAGCTGATTTCATAGTCATACCGCTGTTATTGTAAACAAAGCAATTCATTAATTAGGCTACACGTTACAGATTAAAGGCCCACTCCACATGCCACGTTTGGTTTCGACTATATTGTCAAACGACAAACGTGGATGTGAATAACAGGACCGTCCATGCACCATGGATAGACAGTATGCCGACGGGAAATTAGGCTATGCCACTCCCCTTTATTGTCTAAGCCTCCCGTCTCGAGTAACGTCTAGCGCAGCAGAGCACCGTTGGGACTCGAATACACGTGTAAAAAAGGATGCATCTATGTAGTGAATATCATAATCATCGATTTGAGTAGGTAGTACGTAATCATC
The DNA here is from genome assembly GCF_964188405.1 of Protomyctophum parallelum. Classification (NCBI taxonomy): domain Eukaryota; kingdom Metazoa; phylum Chordata; class Actinopteri; order Myctophiformes; family Myctophidae; genus Protomyctophum; species Protomyctophum parallelum. Next base: position 36,493,294 of record NC_139699.1, read on the forward strand.
AGATCAGTTGTCAGTGCCAGCTGTCAGTGGAGTGTGTGCAGGCGTCCCGGCGTCGTACAATCGATCTGCATCCTGGCTCAAAAGGTGAAGCTGCTCGATCACTGCACACAGTAGGCTAGTCGGTAAATATGAAACGAATAACGGTCAAATCGAAGGATGAAACTTTAATCGAAATGAAGAGCGCAGATGATTCCCAGACTGGAGGTAGGCAAAATATTCATACATCAGAAACGTTAGTCTTGGCTATTATTATCATGTTACTTTATTATTTTGAATTTTGATGCACATCTTCTGAATTCAGAACACAGTAGACGCGGCGGCGTTTGCCAACCAGGGGCCGGGTGTCAAAATACAGTGCTCACCGCTAATCGTATTTCATTTCTCATCACAAACTAAGGGATTTCAATTGTGTCCTCGTGAATTTAGAAGTGAATGTGATGTAGGCCTAGCCTATATAGCCTAAAGAAGTTGTATAGTCTAGAATTGTATTAGACAACTTGTCGACTTAGTGCGTGATGACGTCACGAAAGACCACAAATTTGACTGGAAAAAAGTTTGGGCCTAAAGCCATGAAAAGTTTGGATTCATTAAAAATATGCCTGTTTATCAGGGAGAGGACAAAATGCAACATTAATTCAAAATCCTGGATAATCCCATGCTGTTTGATATTCAACACATGTAAACAAAGCCTATGGAGTATTCTAGTATAGCCTGTTTTGCTCATTTGATTTCATTATAGCTTGTGTATGAAATCAAAGAATTAGCACCAAGAGCTAATCTTATCTCAAATCCTTTCATTTGAGGTTTGAGCATCATGTGAATTCCCTGGAAGCTTGCGGCTGTGTGTGAGGTCTGAGGTCCCAATAACTAGTCTATAATGTAGGTCACATTAATGGTTAATAAACCAGCCTGTATTATAGCTCTTTTGTGGTAGAGTTGCAGTATACAGACATGCAAATTTAGTTTAAAGCGCCATTGTGTGATACCCAAGCCCTATCAATAAAAAAGTAAAATTACAAGCGGAGGAAGTAGGCTAGTTAGTTTAACTACCAATACAATGTATTACCAATCTCACTGATGCAGATCCTTGTCATAAGCTTTCAGCTAAATGCTGAATGGTTATAGTTGGAGGCAGTGCAGGATGTGCAGTGCACATGATTGTATTTGTGATGTAATTAAAAACCCTTTACCTGAAAACAGTCTGAACTGCAACTACATAATTTAATTTCTAATCCAATGTGCCATTTAATGAAATTTGTTCCTGAAATACCCAAAATAGCTCACATGTTGTGTTGTGAGCTTGTAGATTGGCTATTTTTTGCTATTTGTCATGACAAAGTATAGGGCGTAACATTGCTGAAATGAAATGTATTGAAATGTATTATAGGCTACAATGTTCTGGTTCCGGTTTGTGGTTTCCGACTTTTTCGGCGTTGCTTTGTTTTGGTCCCCCCCCCCCCCCCCCCCTCCTGTAGTCTTGGCAGCTGCTACGAGTTGGAATAAAAGATGGATAGACCAAACAAACTATTCCAAGAAGTACTTAAAGAAACAAGTCGTATATTCATATGCCGCATCTGTCCCTAAAATTATGATGCCCTTATAATTATGGAGAATTTTGGGTACTTCTGATTCCGGTTTGTGGATTCCTGCCTGATGACTACAAAGTACAAACCAGTGATACTGTTACACCTGAAAATGGTACTGTATGCGCCGTGATGCGTCCTGATGATGCAGTGGGGTAACTAACATCATGGTGATCGGTGCGGCCGGTCACGCATCATTGTATACCAACCAGAACACGGAAGACAGACTGGCATTCCCCGGCAACAATGTTATATCATTGACCTAAATGGCGTTATATCAACAAGGATAGGATGATTAAAAAAAAGTTATGTCTGTAGGAGTGCAGGGCTGCCAAACATCATTAAATAAGATCTAGTTGCAAAAAGGGTGAAGTGGCCCTTTATTACTGGTGGCAGAGATTGACGATTCTTTCCCTAATGGGACGTAACTTGAAGGCTGCCGAAGGCTCAGCGGTGCCTCCTGGCTCAAGTCTGCTTCAGACGGAGCGCCTCCGTCGTTTTAACAGTTTTTTGCCTTACTAATTCAAAAACTTATATTAGAAGTCTGTTCTAACCAGGCGGGCAGAGTGGACCGCCTTGCTGGGGGCGAGACTTCCGCACCAGGTGGGGATAGTGTTTTGCCGCTGGGGGCGAGCGTTACGGAGAAAAAATGGGAGCGATTGTGTTTTGGGGTGAGCGTTCCGGTTACCCTTTCCCTTATGTGTGTGGGAAGACTGGGCACGATAGGAATTGTACGGATAGACCTTAAGAGAGACCTCCATGCGCAAACAAGGCAGTAGGCATAAAGTCTAACGGGTAATATAAAATACCTCTATCTGATTTAGAACTTAACCAGGATGTCGGAATCTCTGACACAACGATATCTGGGTTGTTAGGCCAGGTATCGCAGAAAAATATCTGGGTTGTAGCTTGTAAGGCCAGATATCCTGTCTCGTACGGAAGGCGATGGAGTCTCTCGCGATGAGCGTAGCAAATGCTGCCTGCCCACCAAATCTCCCATAAGCACTCTTTATATAGGGTTTGACTGAATGCCTGTCATGATGACGACGCCAGTCAACTGGATGCACGTCACAAGGACGATGCCACGAGTCGTCCATACCCACATATGGGGTTTCTACATTGACCTGATGTCAGCACTATATCTCTGTTGTCTCCATGGAGCTCTAGGTGAAAGCCTTTGTTACTGCAATATATCATTTAGGGGCTGCCTTGTGCATTAAACAATGTGCAACATAACGCATCGGCTTAGAATGTGCTATAGGTCAGTAAGAAGAAAATGACATCATAAGAAGTTTGGTAGGCCTAATTTGCACTCCACAAGATTTTCTAACTAGTCAAACAACTCCCTAGCTAGCGGCTAGCCCAATATTGTGTGTGATTGGTTAGTAGTTCAATGCGCTCATGAGTTTATATAGGAAGGGGTCTTATAAAAGAATATCAAATATCTAAATACTGAATCCAGAAACTTAAAAACTGTCTGGGGTCAGGTGCACACAAAAGCCTGAGTAGATTAAAATTAACTCAGAAGGGTTTTGAAATATACATTGAATGAATTAATGAATTAATGAAAAACGACATTCCGAGCATGATAAAATTAGACAAAACTAGAAAAAGTGCCCTTCTGGGCACAGGTCTCCACTAGGATAGGAATGTAGGACATTGCAGCTTGCCTTCATCTGGTGGTTGGATAAAAGGGCAACAAAAGTAAATTATCCACAGATCCGTGCAGTTAGAGGTAAAAACACTTTTCGGCCAGTTATAGCGCCACCTTGAGGCTGAATTGAAATTGTTCATGTGGCATTTCGTCCTCGGCCTAGTGGGAATGTGCGTGCACAATTTCACGGAAATCACGCGATGTGTTCATGATTTGCAGCATTTTGTTTGAAACTGAGCACTCCTGTGAACTTTGGAAGCCAATCTTAACCAATCAGGATGGAGTCTGAGAAATCTGAAAGACCGGTTTCGTTGAATGGCTCTAGAGAGACTGTGTACCAATTTGCGCGATGTTTGGACAAAATCTGTAGGTGTACTGTGCAAAAACTTGTTTTGCACAAAGCGGCCTCCTGGTGGCGCTATAACAGGCCGTTCTGGAAAGTTTGGGGCAGAGGTTCATCGTTGGCATCCAGGGAGTGTGTGTGCAAAATTTGGCATCGACCGGGTTAACGGTGGCCGAGATTAGCTGCTCACGGACACACACACGGACACACGGACGGACACACGGACGGACGGAGTGCAAAACATACTCTCCCCCCATGCCTTCGGCCTGGTGGAGACAAAAAGTAAAAGAATTAAAATAAGTGCAATATAGAACAAATAAAATAATATTCCCAAAACAAAAAACAACAAACCAAAAACAAGCCTCACTGGCCGCAAGTATTATATATCTTTTCTTTCTTTATATGTTCGGAACCCTACCCCTTTATTACTGTTATTTCAGCGTCATCGCTTGACGTCAGTACCAACCAGTACATTGTGTTACACCAAGATCAGTTATATCTCCCATGCACAACAGCTGAAAAATTGTTGGCAGAGAAAAGGTTTGCAGTTTAATACATTTTCAGCTTGCCTACCATATCCCTGCTATAGAGGGCAGTTACAGTAAGCATATTTTATGCAAACAATATTGTTTTCTTTAGCCTGGAAAGATAACAGTTAATATGTGTGAACTGAACTGAATAAGCTAAATAGAAGGTGTGAAAGCACATATTCTACATGAGCTAGTTTAGGCTTACATCATTTAGCAGAGTAACGTCAGGCTGTGATACTGGTTGAATCCTTAAAAAAAAAAAAAAAAAAATCTATTTTAAATGTGCAATTATTTAAATCAGGTGATGGTGACATGGAGACCTGGCAAAAACAAATTATGATCTAAATTCAAGGTACATAGTATTTGTCTTACTTCCATATCCACAATCTGATTATGGCAGATTATTATTATCATTCTGATTTAGAAATATCTTACAAACATGGCACCCTCAAAGGAAATTGAAAATAAAGATTGTATCAACAACATTGTAATGATGTGAAGTGAGTTGACATAACATAATCTAAGGTCTTGTACAGTAGATCTCACTCTTAGCTAGTTCTTTCATGCTAAGTGATGTTAATAAAGACATATGTCTATTTATCTATGGTGAGCTTTAGGGTTAATAAACTGCTCTCACATCAACGGCTTTGTTAAGGGTTTTATCAGCACAGACCTTCAGGCACATCAGTAGGAGCCAGAACAAAAGAATAGGAAGCCATCCTTCTGCACATCACTTGACATCAGTTTTATTGTTTGGACTAAATGACCTTGTTAACAGTGGCGAGAGACAGAGGCCCATTCATTGATCAATTCATTTTGATTGTTAAATTGTGCCTGTTGATGTTAATGTTGACTTTTTCACCAAATACTGGATTTATGAATATGTCATATCCACGTTTCATTTGTTTGGTTTTACTAAATAATTTGTATCGGACCTGACACTGTCTAGTTCTAGTGTTGAACTAGACTAATGACTAGACTTACTAGTGTTGAAGTGTAGACTAAAACTATGACGAAAAATGTTTGTCGACTACCTTTTTGCACTGAGGAAAACAAAATCAAATCAAAATAAAAACTAAGCTATGATGACTAAAACAAATAAAAACTAGACAAAATGTTATGACCGTGTTGCACTGGACCCGTTGTGAGCTTGTAGATCATCTATTTTTAGTAGGCAACCATGCAAGTGTAAAATAAGCCATTGCGACGCCATCAAGGCCCGCCAAAATACAGTTTAAAATTAGACTAACACTAAAATATTTCAGATGACTAAAATATGACTAAAACTAAATTAAGTTTAATTCCAAAGACTATGACTAAACTAAAATCAAAACTTGCTGTCAAAATCAACACTATCTAGTTATTTATGTCCATGTAGTACTAACTCTATAATACAGTAGTACTATGTAATTACTAACTGGTCTGAGACTAGTTACTAATTCCAAGCCTCATAATTCATTACTGTATTTGGCATGCATTATTATTATGCTATAAAAAGACTGTGCTGCCATTTAAGGTGATTTCATTCTAGGATTAGAGGTCTAAATGGGTGAAGTCATCCTCCACTGTCAGTCAGATGAGGGAGAACCAAAGGGTTGCTATGGAAACTGACCCAGTAATTGCACTTCACTTTGATAGCATGATACAAAAGGAGGCAGAGAAAGCATGCAGAATGTGACTCAGTCCTGTCAGACTTCACCTTGTAGTGCCTTGTTTAATAATGCCATATTATTTTCACTACACTCTGAAATACATAGTATGATGATGTATCCTATAGCTTTCCATCAAAATGCTACATAGTAGCAGAGCCCTACTGCATTTTGGATTAAAATTCTGTGTTAGTATATATTTGTTTGTACTTGGTTGTATGGACAAATATTGAAATGAACAGTTCATGGATGATCCGAAGATGTACCTATGTTATACATGTAGTTGTCACCATTTTTGGGGGGGAAATACTATATGCTCTACAAAGAATTACATTATGAACACTGGAAGGGTGTTTTTTTTAAATAATTTGTATCCCACAATTTTGTAACCCATTTTTCTCCCCTGTGTCAATTATCTAATGTGATCCTGGGCTCTACACACCCTCCGCAAACCTAGTCCCTATATGGGGGAAATGGGGAGAGCAACAGACTTAAACTCATGCTTCCTTCATGCTTGAGTGTCCAAGTTGCTCCTTTACACCTGACAGGGGGGAGTTTCCCTGGTTGGACGTAGCACATGGAAGGAACACGTTATTCCAACAAGTTCCTTTCCCCTCCATCAGGCGCCCCGACTGGCCAGGGGGAGGCAGTTTCGAGACCAGGATTACTGCATGTTTTTTGTGAGGGTACCTATAGGGGACACAGGGAGAACATGCAAACTCCACACAGAAAGGCCCTTTCGCCAGAGGAGGAGACACACCGCCAGCATGGAAGGGTGTTTTTAAGAAGATAAAGCTCTAGCTATCCTATCTTTGCTGAACTTCTTATATGAGTGTTGTGGTGTTGGTTTAAACTTTCCGGTCATTGTCAAAAATAGCTAGTGCATCATATCCTGGTGATAAGAAAAGACAGTTTTCCTGGGGTCACAAATTAGCCATGGCTAGCCTACTGTATGCAGCATTTTTCATTCAATGTTGCTGTTTTTTGCATTGTCTCTGACTTTATATCTTAAGCCAGTGGTTCTCAAACATATTCATGACTTAAGACTTGCTTATAGGCCTACTTGACCTGTGACTTGTAAAACCGTGACTTGGTCTCACCTTCAGAGCACGTCGATAACTATTAAATATATGTTGTTTTAAAAAGTGTTCTAACTGAGTTCAGACCTAGTATAGTAAATATAATGGGATATAGCTATAGCCAAAAATCCCTTTTATCACTTTTAGAGCAGTTTGGTGAGCGATAGAAACATTGCCAGGCATACAAAAGGGAAAAGTTTTATTACTAAGGGAGATGAAGAGAGGATTATGAATAGCAGACTCTAGCCGATAGACCTTGCACTCTCCCTCCGTAGACACAGGAGCACACATCTGGGGTGGACTGCACAGCGTGCGTTTGTTGCTATACTGTTTGCAGAATGAAATGTTCATCAGTGTAGATGCACACAAAATTATCGCAATAGTTATAGTTATAGTTAGCTATCGTGCTTGTTGTGAATGGCCCGTCAGGCTTTGACCATAATTGACATTCACTGTCATTGCAGTTAACCACTGGAACACTAGCATCCCTATTCTGGGGGTACATACTGTACATTGAACAAAAATAGACGATCTGCTGCAATTTCGCAGCAATTATTAAGAGATTATGGTGTAGACCATTAATGCAACAAATGTAATCAACAACTATACTGTAACAACTGGTGAAACATTGGCAAAATAGTCAAATAATAATAAATAATAAGAAAGCGGTATTTTGAAACTAGCCGATCTACAAGCTCACAAGGCCTCGCAACGTCAAACAAAATGCAATGCCTAGCTCAACCAGGGGGGCAGTCAGCCAGATATTTCGTGAAGCCTCATTTTAAATCGGTAGTTCATATAATGGCCTGTTGTGGCGCTGGACTGGACCCAAAAAGCCCCATAGCTCCATAGAGGCCCATGTATTTTGGCCCAACTTCACCTAGACTGTATTACCTTAATAAACATGGTCATGAATACTTTCTTCTTCCAGTCACTAGTTTAAAGTCTCATTTCTAATGTCATAATATTCTTTTTGGAAAATTATGGTCCCATTAATTAAAAGAATGACCATAAAGAAAAAAAACCATCGCGTATGTTCTGAGGGGCGTGGCTACCGTTACAGTCTATGATCGGGATTCCCCTCCCACTCGAGTCAAAATAAAAACCAACGGAGAAGAAGGGGGGAAGTCCCGCCTCGTTGTCTGGGCAGCCAATGGCCAGCTTGTCCAAAACGGAGCCAGCCAATGGCCAGCTGGTACCAAACGGATCTAGAAAGATGGCGACTTACATCAGGAATTACCATATTATTACAGGCTTCATTTTACGTTCATGTTAGACCCGGCGAACGCTTTGTCCATATTTTTTACAGTCTATGAGCTCAACTCATACATTCCAAGTGCTTATCAGGGTGGGGGAGTTCATTATTTTGGAGGGTCCCCAGTTCAAATATGATTATTTTGGGGGTTCCCCAGTTCACATTTGATTATTTTGCGGGGTCACGGCCTGAAAAGGTTGAGAACCACTGGTGTAGAGGGACAAGAAGAGCAGACCAAGTACAGAGCCGACCCCTGCAAGTTTACTAGGTTAATCCTGAATATGAATCGGATTATTATTAAATATTTTAAATACAATCATGCAATTCACTGCTGCTTATTTTTTAAACAGGGCTTAATAGGGTAGACAAGGACAATTACAATGTTTTATGCAGCTCTGCACAGATCTTTTTGTCAGGTGAAACCTGACTAATGAAAGCTCATGAAATGTAGACGACCTAGTCATAGTCACCACCAGAGTGTAGAGTAGGAGAGTAGCGACATGCTTTGATCTCGTCACAAAGCTGGTGCCTAAAATATATAGGCTGCACAACATCATGACAGCTTGTGAGCTTGTAGATCAGCTGCTTTTGGTGAATGTTCCCCATGAATAGGTTTGCTGTCGTGCAAGTGCAGTGCACGGTTAAGAAGAATTATTATATTATATTATTATTATTATTATTTTGTAAAAGTGAAAACCACTAAATATTACCATTACTCATTGTTTTACAACATATTACCATTGTAACGTTTCACCCACTACTAGTCCTACATACTTACACCTAGAAACCCCATTCAAACCTATTTAGGTTCATCCTACGGTGGACATGTGTGCCTGAAAAGGAATCTTTGAAATGTTTCATAGTTTTAGAAATATAGTGCTTTCAAATTTGAGACATTTATAGGCAGATAGTGGCACTTCAAAAAATCACTTTCACCTAGAAACTCCATTCACACTTTGTAAAATTCAGCTTACTGTGGAGACACATGCTGGAACTTTTTACTTTGAAATGTTTTGTAGTTTCTGAGTTATTTAACTTAAACGCCCAATGCATTCTCAATGGCAATAGCACAAACTTTGGCATGCTACATGAACCCATGACCCTCACCAGTCTGGCCCCTGTCTGGACAACAACCCCCTTCCCCAAAGGTAGCTCCCTCAGAGGAGGGAGTTATGGCCAAATATCACAATGCGACAATATCATTATGCTTACAATATTAAGAATTCTGTTTTAAGTTAATAGTAGTGGTAAAATGTAAACTATATTTTTGGGGTAGTTAATCATTCAGTCTATCCACTATTGAGAGTATGTTCTCTCTTTAATTACAGCAGCAGTATTTATTTTAGAAGCTTAAGTCCTTGTATCAGTAAGTCTTGAATAGATTAGTAAAGATAATGAGATATACAGAAGGGGCTGTAATGCAACTATTAAGGATGCAAACTGCCTTAATACCCCATGAAGAAGAAGGATCAGTAAATCTGTGTTCTACAGAATGGGTCTAGAGACAAAAAGCCAGACTGTCTATTAAGCCAGGCTTGCTGATCCCTGCTCGCCAAATCCACCAATTCTGAGCCTCGCTTGGCTTTAGTGGAAAGGAATAAACCAGGCTGTAAAGATCAGGATTTAAAAAGCCTGGCTTTGGCCTAAATCTTGGATTAGTTAATCCAAGTTTCGTGAAACAGGCCCCAGGCTGTTTTCTGCCCCCCCTCAATGCCGTAACTCTGTCTTACTCTATGGCTCTGCTGCCTCCTAAACTATAGGGCTGATTTCCGCACCACAGCAGGAAAGCCACAACAAACAGTCATTGAACCACGCACAGAACGTCGGAAACGAACACAAACAACGGCCATGAGGCGTGAGGTTGTGACACACAAACATACACGTTACAAAATAATCATACTAATATAGGGGGGCAGGAACACAACGGAGACAAATATCACTATGTGATCATTTCTTGTTTTAATATAGCCTTATTGTTGTGTTTTAGAGTATTAGTGTATGTTTTTATGTTATTCAGAAGCCCCTACCAAAAAACTATTTTCATTCACTCAGTCGCATTGACAATAAAGTTATTTTCATCTTGAATGTGACAAGGAAAAGGTGGAATGGAGGTTGATCTATAGGCCTGGCCTCATGACATCATTGTATAAATACTTTTTTATAGTTTCTTCATTTTTCAGAGGAAGTTACGAAAGTAAGAAAACAAACATGAGTCAGAGTCATACAGTACCACAGTGTAGTGTGTAATCAAAAGAAACATCCCTCAGTAAATTCCCACATTGTTTCCAGACCCAGAAACTTATTTACACTACTTTTAATACTCTAATCTACTGTTGTCTGATCCCCATTCCCCATGTGCAGCTTCAACATTCTGACTATAGTATGCTCAGACTGGCAGCCAAACAAAGTTTTGGCTGATCTAGATTAATTATTAATAATAATAATAATAATAACTAGATAAAGTGCCCCTTTGGGCACAGGTCTCCACCAGGCCAGGTCAGGCTGTGGCCTCCTGGTGGCACTATAATAGGCTTATGGCAATTGGATGATTTGAGGCATTTTTTTCTCCCAAAATGTGTTTTGCAAAAATCCACCTATTGGTAGCACTATAACAGGCCAATGTGAAAAGGGTGGGATATACTCCTCAGCCTAGTAGGAAAGTATGTGAAAGATTTCATGTAAATTGCACGCTGTGTTCATGATTTGAGGCTTTTTTGTTAAAAACGGGCCAATCCTACAAACATCCAATTAGGATGTGTGGTATATGGTGAATCATATAGCATATTTCATAACTACTTGAGTAAACAAGAAGTTCTCTCTGACAAAGTCTGAGGTTTCATGGCAAAATGTTCCTTCTACTTGTTCTCACCTCAAAGACAGTTGTTATTTACCATAGTAAAGAATGTTACACTTCGGCAAAGGCCTATTGTTCTAACCGTTTGAAGCTTGCTCCCCTGGTGAGAATCTAAAATCTTCCGGTGACTATTTGGCTAGAAGACTTCTATCTTTGTCACTGAGTAGCGGTTTCACACTTAACTTTCTTAAAATGACTCTTAATCCACTTCACCACTTTTCAACCTATCTTCATATAATGGGACTGAGTAGAAAAGAATTGCGCAATTTTTTCATGATTATTAGTGAGGACCTATTATATGAAGATAGGTTGAAAAGTGGTGAAGTGGTCCTTTAACACTCTTCTGTCATTATAGAATAATGAGAAACGCTATGAAAATATTACTAGTGATTTACTAATCATTTTGTACTGATTTAAAATGTAAAATGATTATAGTTTTCTTTATAGGGTTAAACTGTTCATTTCTTAATATAGAGTCTGTTCAATTTCATTTATTTCTGTTATGTTTAACTATGTTTTCATTTGTAACTTTAAATTCATTATTCAAAGTTAGAACTCCGATTAGACGTCTATATGTTAGAAAGGACATATCTTTGTCTAGAGGGCCTGCCCTTAGAGCAACGACGTAGAGTCTGTGGGGGCCACGGGGCCACAGCCCCCATGAAGACTCCCAGGGCCCCTTTAGACCCCCATGAAGATTTTCGTGGACATTTTACATTTACATTACATATTTTCTGGGAATTCTGAACATTTTGGACCTCTCCGCCGGCAATCTGAGAATCCCATCGTCAAATATTCGGAAAAACAGCGCCTCCCCTGTTGTTCCTCAATTGTTGCGATTGTCTGTCTTGAGAGACACCGGCCGTCCAAGAGGTGTTAAAAAGTATTCAAATGCTAATCGGGTTTCTTTTGTAGTTGTTCTTGAGTCGTGACCTAATAACACTGATCAAGAATTCACCAAAGAGACCTAACCCTTGAGGATTGATCAAACTCTTCGGCTCTGCCTTAGAGTATATATATTTATAGAGAAGGCACCCAGAGGAAATCTTGAGGCGAAATGGACATAGTGGCCGAATGAAGGTATTGCAGCCTGGCCCCAAACACATGAACACGCTGTCCGTTGTCTATCATTGTACACGTTCACGACGGACGACGCTCGTGCGCGTTCAACGGCAGCGCGTTCATGTGTTTGGGGCCACTCACCATTGCAATCCGTCCCAGAATGCACTCTGTTCCTACCCGGAAGGAGGAGTGAATCCGCCTCATGCGCTTTTGAGCAACTCAATGCAAGTGGATGGGAGGAGAACTCGGGTGTCTTCTCTATAGATATATATACTCTATGGGCCTGCCTCTTTGTAACCGGAAGCAGCTACTGACAGATCTCATTGGTCAAAAGTCAGGAAGTGCCTATTTTATGTCCGGTGAGAGGAGGGACTTTGGGTGCGATCATTTCTTGTATATAAGACCTTGGATTCTTTGTGAAGGGGGCTGTTTTACTGAGACTCAGATTGACTACGGAGGCTTGGTTGAAACAGACAACTCGCGTGTACCTTTTTACATGCTTTGCTTTGTAGTTTGTAGCGATTTCATCTCGTGTTTTACCAAATAAATGCTGAGATTCTGAGAACTTTATCACGTGAATTCTCCTTCCTTCCTTTTCTACATTTCCTTCCGAAGCGACACACATCGGGGTTATTAAACCACAGATGGAATATGAAATATCAGACAGATCCGTCTTGAGCACATGACTATAGTGTGTAACGATTTGCGGGATTAATAGCAAAATAGGTGGCGCTATAACAGGCCGTTCTGGAGATTTTGGGGCAGAGGTTCATCGTTGGCATCCAGCGAGTGTGTGTGCAAAATTTGGCATCGACCGGGTTAACGGTGCCGGAGATTAGCTGTACACAGACGGACGGACACACACACACACACACACACACACACACACACACACACACACACACACACACACACACACACACACACACACACACACGGACGGAGTGCAAAACATACTCTCTCCCCATGCCTTCGGCCTGGTGGAGACAATTAAAGCTGCAAGCAACGATGACCAGATTTTATTTTACATGCTTGTGTTGTTGTCCTGCTTAATATGTCTGCTCAAATATAATAGTTTTGTTTTTTCACTTGATATAAAGTACTTTGTGAGATTCTCTATATTAATAAAATACTTATTACATAGTATGTACCATGACAAACTCGCACATCAGTTATGACTCGAGGAAGTCCGGTGCAGAAGGAATATGGAACCTGCTATAAGCTGCTGTAGCCTAATTACATGGTTGTAATTAGGCTAAAGCCAAGGGTAACAATTAGGCTAAAAGGTAACAAAATAGCGGAAAGGTAACCCATTCCGCATTACTGCTGCAGTATAAAGAGGAGTTACAAAATTGGTGGAGCTTCCTCTTGTGCTATATGGTTGTGAACCTCACTAACATTGGGAAAGTAATATCTTTGAATATATATGGCATTTTTGTAGAATCAACATATGTACTGTATTTTGTGAGCCTAGTCTGCAGCTCATGTTTCAGGATCTACAGTATAGTGTACCAGGACGTGCAGGTGTAATTAAACTGCCTTCGTACAAGAGCCCCTTGCCAAAAGGACTTTCAAACTAGGAAGGGTATGGCCTGGTCAGCCTGCAATGACATGCATAAGATCTGGTCATCCCAGTTTAGTAATATTTACCCTGTGTTTTAGAAGAGCGCAGTTTGCCGGCCACTGCTACAGAGCCGACAATAATCTTCCCTTCTTCTCTGGAGTCGGGCCGACCAGAGGTAGAAAGCTGTCGTTCCCTGATGTCATCGCTAGGGACACATGCTTCAGTAGGCAGGAACTGGGGGTGGAAATGAAGGACCGGTGCTTCAGTAGGCAGGAACTGGGGGTGGCAAATGGGCAATGAAGGACCGGGAAGTCTGGCGTAACATTGTGGAATCCATGATCTCGACCGCGGTCGAAAAATGATGATGATGATGATTGCCAATATTCTAAGAGCACTTATATTGTGAATATTGTTTTGTTGTACTGTTTGAAAAAAAAAGAAAAAACATACTTTGATTAACCTTTCTCTGTCCAGATTGTTTGTTGTCTAATATGCAGTCTAAGTAAGTAACTGCTTCCTTGGCTGAAACGTCACCTATCATGGAAACTTCTTTAGTTTTTGCGTTAGACTCAAAGACAATTGACCCAGTTTTGCCATTTTGCCAATCATGCCCGTGTCGTTACATTGTTACCACAGCAACCAATGCAGTTAGGTCGACAATATCTGAAATTCTGAATACACAAATCTGACTCGATCACTTACAAATAACAGTGTGGACAGTGACTCAGTCCTAAAGATCAGATTTGAGAAACAAATCGGATTTGACAGCAATCTGCTTTAAAGCGGTTTGTCTTCAGCTTCCTCTGTAGTTTTGAGTAGATCCAGTAGAGAGGAGAAGTCCTCATTAGATTGTGTCACGGTGGTATTCTCACGGGCCAGCTTCGCTTTCTTTTGTTACAGTACAGGTTCACTCTTCTTTACCTACAGGGTGGATAACGGACTGTTCCTCTCTCTCTCTCTCTCTCTCTCTCTCTCTCTCTCTCTCACTCTCTCTCTCTCTCCTATTAAGATGGTCTTGCAGTGCTCACATCTTTCAGGATTAACCTGCACTCAGGTATGGGCAGATCAAGGGCTTAATGTGACGCCTGTCTGTCCGCCCTCACGTTGTCCTCTTTCACTCCTCGCATCCCCTCATACGTCTTGCATCATGTGCGAAAACTGCAAAAAGTTTGAATCAAATTGAAAAACGTAGACTTGAGACATTTATATTTGAGAACATAATAGGGAATACGAATAAACCCAAATAACATTTTGAGAGCTAATAGTTTTTTATGAAGTAAACTTGCATCTTCAATTATACACTGAACCAACAAATGCATTTTATTTGACCATTCAAGTCCAATCAAAACAATGTGACGAGTTGTATGCTTGTAGATCTGCTACTATAGAAATTATTTTAAAGTTTTATAATTGGGGATACAGATAATGACCAAATAATGGTTCACACAGTATATTGTCCTGGCCGATAAATCGGTCCTGGAAAATCCACAGAATGTGGCTCCAAATAGAGCGCAGCTCATCCATGCTTCCTCAGGTGTATTGTGTCTGCACTGTGCGAGTATCGTATCCAAGTAACAAGTATCCAAGTAACAAACTGTGCTTCTGCTTCTACATGTACGGTATCTTCTGCCTACTGTTGTGTTTACATGCTTGCACTCATGCTGTATGCATCAATTTAGTCACTAATAGTGAATGTACATTAGCCATGCTCAGTTTGTGTGTGTGTGTGTGTGTGTGTGTGTGTGTGTGTGTGTGTGTGTGTGTGTGTGTGTGTGTGTGTGTGTGTGTGTGTAAGTGATCAAGTCAGATTTGTGTATTCATAATTTCACAGCCAAACAACTTGCCAAATACTGCTCTGTTTTGGCTGTGTGTGTGATTTCTAGTTTTTAACCTTTTACTAGAAAACTAGTTTTTCTAATAAACATGTACTTCTGTTCTGTAAAGCGACTTTGGGTACCCAGAAAAGCGTTAGAGGTAGGTCAGCTGTGGCTAAGATCAGCATAGTGTGGTGGTTACTTTCACATCCTTTTTCCACCCTTAAACCGCTCTATGACGGTTGACGGGTGAATGATTCACCTCAGTCTCAGCAGCTGTAATATAAATATATTCAAATTGCAGGCCTACATCTAAGTCATAAGCATGAATAAGTGAAACTACACAAGCTGGTAGATCGACTATTTTTGTCCATGCAAATATGGATGCTGGGGTTAAAACAGGTATAACGGTACCATTTTGACCTGAGATCAGATTCTAAAAATGTCTTCTACATCCTGACAGTTTTCTGAAAAAGCTATGTTTCTATGTCAGTCGTTCTTTGATTTTTCAAAAATAGCAGACCTACATGCTCGCGCCACTCAGTGGTGCGCTATGAGCTTGCAGATCTGCTATTTTTCAATAGCTAAAGCACAACATAATGCTAACACCAAAAGGGGTTCCGCCCCAAAATAGGTTAAAGCTTCCATTTATACACGTGACGTGAGAAAAGGGGAATCATTTCACATCCCTTTTTTCAGTCTAATACTAGAGGCCGAGGGTGAATACTTAATCTATTGCCTCTGCCTCGGTTCAGATCGAGAAATGTGAGATTTGTGTCACTGGTGTTTTACTGAGAGCAGTGTTCAGAGGCAGCTGACATGGTTTACATTACAACGTCAAGTTTATTTCAGAGCTCATGGGGCTTGCTGTCAAGTCCTTACAGTAAACGAGCAGCATTTAGATGGACTGATGGATTGATAGACAGACAGACAGACAGCGCACACGTAAAATAAATAATTGGTCTGATTGAGTTAACATCATTTATATTCTATCTTACTGTATGTACAGTATAATGTACATTCAATCTGTAGTGTAGCCTAGTATATCCCAGCAGTCAATCCAAGAACAGAACAGAACATCTGGCGGTCAGGCTCAGATGTGTGGAGCTTGATAGCTACTAGCACAAAGGACTGGTGGTGTATTGCAACGTATATGAATGTATCATGACAGAGAATATCACAGTTAAATAGGCCAGTGTAATGTGTGTGTTGGGTTGGAAGAGGTTGTAGGTTATATAATATATAACATTGTAAATGCAGGTCCACTGCAATTCCTTTTAACTGTGAGCGTGTGGACCCATTTTACACTCTTACAGTTAAATAACACTCAAGATATTAAAGTGGGAAGCTTTACTTTCAGCTTTGTTGACTAATAGTCATTGCATTTTAGCAGTGGAAGCCTTATCTGTCATCATGGACCTTTTCTCCAGTTATCAGTCTTTCCATGCATGGAAATATCACACACGCACATGTGTGTGTGTGTGTGTGTGTATGTGTATGTGTATGTGTATGTGTGTGTGTGTGTGTGTGTGTGTGTGTGTGTGTGTGTGTGTGTGTGTGTGTGTGTGTGTGTGTGTGTGTGTGTGTGTGTGTGTGTGTGTGCTGGGCGCAGGCCTACAGCTCACTGTTTGCTCAGCCCAGGCTGTGATAACTGACTCTGCACAGCTGGGATCGGACCAAGAATGTTGAGAGACCGAGGGGACGAGGAGGGGGACAGAAAATAGCACAGTCCTCATGGATTTGAATGTTCTCAGTGTGAAACTCCCACTGTGGAAGATGTCTACTGATAGAGTCTTCTGCTGCTGCTCCCAGACATTGTGGCTCATTAGTGGAGCATTCCTCTCCAGTGAGGCCTATCAAAGAGCTACTTGTAACACACACCAGCCAGTCCCAAAAAGGCTCTTATTGGCTACCTTGCACTCTGTCAAAGACCTCAATGCCCGCTGCGTCTAATCAGAGGCAGCTCTGCTGGCCTCGGGGGTGGGCTGGAGGTACTGTGTCAGTGGTTCTCATGTGGGGTCGGGGGACCCCAGCAGTCCTTGGCAGGGTTCCAGTGGGTCCTCGCCCATTAAACAACTTTAAGAGAGTGTAGTTCTGAGAGTTAGGGTTAGAACTCAAGAGTTTAAATATGACAGGATGGAGATTGGTGGTGTCATCCATGCAGTGCATATCATCTGTACGTGAAAGCGAAGATCTTCTGAAGCGGCAACTGGCCCGGTCCTTGACCCCTCCCCCTCACTGAGCACTCTGTGCACGTTGTTCCAGCCTCCCCCACAGGAAGCGTTGCTGGTTCCCAGCATTCAGAGACAACAAGGGAGGGCAATGAGCAGAGAGAGCGCTGCTAGTGCTACATTAACACATTCCCACTGCCAGGGCCCACTGGCCTTGCCTGGCAGGGAGGAGGAGGAGGGATGCTGGAATGCTGTGTGTTTTTGTATTATTTAGGGAGGTGTGTGTGTGTGTGTGTGTTGTAACTGCGGGTGACGGGTCTGTCTGTGTGTCTGTGTCTATTTGTATCTGTGTCTGAATGATGATAGTATTGTGTTCATTCTCTCTGTATATTTTGAAGGTGAAGAATGAAGATGCCCCAAAATAATGTTTTTGTTTGTTTTAACTCGGACTGCCAGCCCAATAGCAGCTTTTCAGTGCCTTCTGCCAGCTTTATTCATATTTTTAATTCACAATTTTAATGCCAATAGAAAAATCTGTGATATACACACTATATCTCATCTTCCGGTTCAACGGACAATAACATCCGCTATAGTTTTCTGCACTGTGCTACACAGTCAGATGTCCGGGATGCTAAGCTATCATCGTATATTTTTATATCTAAGTCAAATTAAGCTCTAATCAAGCCCCGAATATCGCATATTACGCAGCGATGCACATAAAGACCGCGCGCGTGCGTGATCGACCGTGCACGTGAGGATTTCGGCCGGTTTTAGTTAGATTACATCGGCCGTGAGCCAATTTAGCCAAATGTTGCTACATTTTGCTACATTAATCCCCCGATTATAGGGAATAAAACAAATCCGTCAATTCTGCCAACGGAAGGTTTGGATTTATTGATTCAATCCATCAATTCCATCAACAGTAGGTCAAAGGTTAATCTCATTTATCACCATGGACTATGCAACTCTTATACAGTACCTTATTTGGCAAGTATATGTCTGTGTTGAGACCTTTCCAGTTTCCTCCCCCCCCCCACCACACAAATTTGAAGGAAGTGGATATTGTGAAATGCAAAGATTGCAGTTTTTGCATTACACAATCAGTTATAGTTAGATCAGTTCTTGCCCTGACTGTGAGAGGTCGAAACATGTTGGCTTTTATGGAATAATCTTTGTTTAAAATGTCACTTCCTCTCCGGAGTACTGAGATCTCTTTTTCTTTCTTTTTCCTTAATTCCTTTCTATTTTGAAGTCAGTTATAGTTATAGTTAAAGTGATGATGCAATGGGCAGCAATCATGTTCTAATTTTTTTTATAGCCTGCTACTCTATACGTTCACTTCAGTA
Organism: Protomyctophum parallelum; assembly: GCF_964188405.1. Lineage (NCBI taxonomy): Eukaryota > Metazoa > Chordata > Actinopteri > Myctophiformes > Myctophidae > Protomyctophum > Protomyctophum parallelum. Next base: position 36,512,198 of record NC_139699.1, read on the forward strand.
GCACGTTTTTGGAACCTAGGCAGTTAACTGGAAAGGGTTAAAGGATAGGATATACATAATCTCCTCTCTGTTGACTCTGTCTGCACCAGGATCCAGTGTAAAGTACATGTTCACAGAAGCCACCCACTTTGATAACTCTCTTTCCCAAATCTATCATAGCATTGTTTGGTTCTGAAACCTTACCCATCCCACAATATACCCACCACTAGAACTATAGGACTAAAGACCGGATTCGGTCTTGACTCGGTCTCGGACTAAGAGGGCTTAAGTAGGCTACTGCAGAGATTTACTGTCAATATCAGAATGCTATTTTGGTTTTGGTTAATTTTAATAATTAATCCTACTATAAATCTGCAGGATCTCTGTCCGTCTGTGTAGTTCACATATCTCAGGATCTCTGTCCGTCTGTGTAGTTCACATATCTCAGTGCCGTGCCCAATGTTGAGTGACTCGAGTCGGTCAGATAAGCGGTTGCTATCTATCTATCTATCTATCTATCTATATCTCTATCTATCTATCTATATCTCTCTCTCTCTTTCAAATAAGGTGTTTTGGTATGAAAACATAATTCTAAACTCTAGTCTATATCATAACTGCATGTGTGACATATATTATTGAGGCAGTGTTCCTGTCTGTCTTGGATTATGGTGACATAATCTATAGACATGCAGCAGCATCCACTCTTAACCTAGCCTGGCTAATAAGACAGACCGAAGTTTGATTACTCAGTGTAATTTCGAGAATAAATAAAACTTGAGAAGAGCTCCTGCTTTAATAAGCATACATGGGGCATACGTGCATTAGGAGGCACATGTGCCTGAGCCTAGATATCTAAGTGTATCTGGTTGAGACAGTTTGCTTTGTAACTGGGACTGACGTGATGGAATGAAATGTGGGAGTGGCTGACATTGTGACAATGAAACAGAGACAGACAGACTGACTGACTGACTGACTGACTGACTGACTGAAACTTCCCAATGAGTGCCATCATGTGACTGATTAAGAGCATACAAAATGGAAGAGATGTGTAGTGTGCTGTTTTAACTGTGTGCAATGTCTGCCATTTCTGTCAGATTGGTTTCTAATTGTCTCCACCAGGCCAAAGGTGTGGCTGAGACTATATACTATGACAGGACCAGTTGGTATGAAACATTGCACTCACACTCCCTAGAGGGCATTTTTCACTGTACCACCAGGCACCAGGAGAATTTAATTTCTGTAGTCATGGGATCAAGGCAGATCTGTCAATTTTATTCATATTTCATCCTGATTGGATAAGATTAAAGTTTGCATGTCTGTGCAATGACTTCATCAACGTTTGTTCCACCTCTCCCCCTCTATGCCCAGAAAAAGCATACCGGTAGGTCTCTTTCAGGCTACATGACCTGGCGGAGACCTGTGCTCCGAGGAGCACTTGTTCGAGTTTGATTTCCAGTCACTGCAATGTTTGTCTTGATGTGGACTTCCTATTATTCGATGAACAATCATAGTACATTTGTGTTGTTGGTTTATGTTCCAGAAGACAACAATGGCCATGGTCCCAATTCCTTATCTGACAGAGAGACGCTGCCTGGGAATACAGAGGAGGTAGGTGTCATGATCTTATTTAACTCCACTCCACTGTGTGTGTGTGTGTGTGTGTGTGTGTGTGTGTGTGTGTGTGTGTGTGTGTGTGTGTGTGTGTGCCACTTGACCCGAATGCGACCCCCAGCTGCAGGTCAATTGGTGGTGCTGGAATAGGCACACACATTCAAGATTATTCACCTTGACATGATGATCATCTTCAAGCTTGGAAGTACAGTATATAACAACATAAATGTTGCTATAAATCGCCGTTAGTCCCACATGGGCCTGTCTATTGATGTTTACCGAGTGATTGTCTGTGAATTTAAATATAACAATAGAATACAAGACAGGTTGGTTGACAGAAAGGCCTTGAGGCTCTTGAGGTACATCTGAGTGAGCTGTATTTCCCCCGGATACGATATTTTCCCGACCAATCACAACACTTTTTTGGGGTAGAATTTGGGTCCTGAAACTGTTACTGGGTCTGCTAGCTCATACAACAGCAGGCCGTAGTTCTACCTGTGCTTCAAGTCTGCAGCCCCCCCCCCCCCCCTTCTCTGTCTATCAGATGTCATTATGGAGAGTGACTGACCCTCTGCTTACTCACTGTTATGTTCGCTGAGTCACAAGATCTGTTCCTCTTAAAGAGCTCCTCTGATTATTGCATTAGCTTCCCACCACGCCTGATATACAAGCTGCCTGCAAGGCAAGCCACAGTGGAGAAGTTAATCACTGTTCATTTAACCACGATGTAAAACGTGTAAAAATAGGGTCAAATGGGTTCAATGTTTTTTTTGCAGGAATTATGTTTTTATATTGCTATTAACCAGTCGTTAAATAATACATGTTTTTATGGAATAACATACCCCCCCCCCCCTTCTCCCAGGGGTGGATGTACAGTAAGGGTCTGATAAACAAGCAGGGTGTGGCTCTGCTACTGTTCCAACTGAAAAGATTATCTGTGTCTTACTGTCTTCTAAGGTCAGGATAATATACTGTGTGGTATTTTACCCGTACAGTATGGACAATATACACAATTCAATAGTAAACGTACTGAAAGTGGAGCTTAGTCTACACTTTACACTGAGTATAATTATTTTGTTCTTACATTTTCTGGGCCTCAAGACATTTCATCTGCCATTAAAATGAGTCTGCAACTCTTTATGGTAAATTATATCGGTACTCACTGCACTTGTGACCAAATTAAGAGTTACATAGCAGAACATACTGTATATTACATAGTGTAGGAATAGCAATGATCTATTTTGGGGGAATACAGCCAGATGGAAGTGTTTTATGAAGAAGATGAATATAATTGTCATGGATGTAGACAGAGTCGAACCCAAGTGCAGAGTAACAACAAGAATAGATGTTAAGTATTTAATAAAGAATAAGGCAGATCTTACACTGAAGTAGTAGGCAGGAATCAAATACAGGTGGTCGCTGGGTTGGAGCTGAACTGGAAATGGCTGGCCGGGTGGGCTTGGTGGCTAGGCGATCCAGAGAGACTTTCCCCCCCGTTTGTTGGCACTACGGGGACCTCCCAGAGCTAGGCGGGTGCCCATACTGTATATGGTTCCTTGACTTGAACAGGCTCGGGATAAACAGGTATCTTCACACGGCTGCGAAAATATGTAAACAAGTCCACATACTCAGTTTTCTGCTTGTCTGCAACAGGGCTGGTGGGTGCAGACTCATGACTAGATGAATAGAGTGAGGAGCTGGCTGGGAAGCATGAAGCAAGCTAGTCTCAAAATCATTAAGCCTCCTACGGACGAGTGCATGCGTTTGGTCCGACGGAGCATTGGTCCGATCGACAACCAACCTCCTCCCTCACCCTAACGCTAACCTCCCCCGGGGCAGACACCTAAACCTAACCCCAACCCTCTCCCGACCCCCAGCGCACCTCGGAACAATGCTCCTTCGGAGCAATGGTCCGTCGGATCATAGTATGCCTCCCCCTACGGACAACATCCAAGTGTGGAACAATTAATGACTAACCCATGGCTTCTCTTTGAACCACTGTTGCAGAATAGAAATCTCCTCCTGAAGTCTAGCATGCAGGTTAGGGAGAGGTTGTAACTCTGCTGGGTTCATATTTGTGGTCAGTTCATGCTGTCATGGATGTAGACAGAGTTGAACCCAAGTGCAGAGTAACAACAAACAAGAATAGATGTTAAGTATTTGATAAAGAATAAGGCAGATCTTACACTGAAGTAGTAGGCAGGAATCAGGCAATTGCAAAATGAGAAAGTAGTCAAAACAGGAATCCAGGGACAAGCAACCATGACATCAAACTATGAACTGACAATGAGAGTTTGTAAAGAGTCCAGTTTTATAGGAGCAGGTTGATTGGCAAAGTGTTCACAGGTTGGCTGACGAGGGAGTTGAAGACAGGTGTGTAAATGGGACTGCAGTGTGGTGGAAATGAATGTGGGAGTGGCCATGGTGGAGTCACAGACTGAGGGAGAGAGAGACTGTGACAAAAATACATTTTGCCCCATAATGAAGCATTCCATGGTAAGACATTTAATTTCAGATTCAGCATGGGAGAGTACAGACTACGTTTCTCCTCCCTAGATTCAGACCAAGTATAGTATAATGATAGGCATGCCTTTTGCAAGTTGCTGGACATTGTCCAAGACCGTCCTTGGTGTGGTTGTGGAGAGTGGGGCTTGATTACTCCACTGTGGTCAGTTGAGGCCAGGTCCTCAATGGAGTCCAACGGTCACAATTGGCTGTGTGAGACACGGCCAAAACATTTTTGGGGGTCCCCAGCCAAAAACGTTGAGAACCCCTGCTGTACTGTACTGTACTGTAACACCCCAAATCATCATATATACAGTTTTTGTGTGTGTGTGTGTGTGTGTGTGTGTGTGTGTGTGTGTGTGTGTGTGTGTGTGTGTGTGTGTGTGTGTGTGCGTGTGCGTGTGCGTGGCGCTGCGCAACAGTGACACACAAACGCTATTTCTGCCGGACAGCCAGGGACACACATAGTTGTATATAGGAGTGGTTGCACCACTCAATAAAAACTGTTGTACAGCTTTGTCTTAAGAATACAGATGTAGTCTATTAGTGTTGATAATGGTGGAGAATATACCAAGCAGGTTGTATAAGAACACATTGAAGTCCAGGCGCATCTCTTTCTTTCCAATATATAGTTTATTCAGGATCAGCCAAATCGTGACATATAAGGTAGATGATTCCTTACAAGTGAAGTCCATTCACCACGAGGCACTTCATATACTTGAGTGCATGTCAATTCTGTGCATGTGCGTGCATGTGTATAGGTTTGTATGGTTGTCAGTGTGTGTGTGTGTGTGTGTCAAAGTGTGTGTGTGTGTGTGTGTGTGTGTGTGTGTGTGTGTGTGTGTGACATATGACATGAAAAAACGAAAATTCAAAAAAATCCAATGGCAGTCCCTCAGTCGAATTTGGTCACATATTATGTGTACACAGCCCAGAAAATATATGTTTTTACTTTGTCTAAGGCCTATACGACGCGTTGCGACTCGCGATGATCATAACAATTACACACTGGACAACAGGATGGATGGGCATTTGCCCATCCCTCTTTCGCACTTTCGAACACTGCCCCCCAAGGGCCAAATTGGTGTGCCCCTCGAACGTCCGTATGATAACATTAGGTCAAGTTGATCTGGTAATTGATTAATCATTACCAAGGAGGGCTGGTGGGGGAAAGTAGACCCTTCAAGCAGTTACCATTACTTTCAGAGTGTGCAGCCGAGCTGCGCGCAGTCAAGGTCGCTCAGTGGGAGAGAGATTTCTATATAGCGGCAGGCGAGGGAGTGACACGTCAGAATTCTCCAGGTCAGACACCCTCTCTGGCCTGCGCTTTGCGGGGTCCCCAAATCTGTGGACTGATATGATCGAATCCGAATTTGTGATGTAACAGGTCATATTTGCTTTCATATATGTCTTTGCTGTTCATATGTATATCACATGACCATTCACATGGCCACTCAGTGCGGTGTCTCCATGCAGACAACATGACATGACTCTTTCATTTCCTGTACTGTATCTACAGTGTAAAAGTAAACGCATTTCAAGAGATTCTACTGGAAAATGCATTGCATGTGACTCTTTGGCTAATTGTTTTTTCTTTCTCCCTTACAGACTGATAATTTACATCTGAATAAAGACACTGTGTTCTTCAGGGATGGGCTGCGTAGGATCGACTTTGTGATATCCTATGTAGATGACAAGGATGGAGATGGAAAGAAACAGGTGTGTGTGTGTGTGTGTGTGTGTGTGTGTGTGTGTGTGTGTGTGTGTGTGTGTGTGTGTGTGTGTGTGTGTGTGTGTGTGTGTGTGTGTGTGTGTGTGTGTGTGTGTGTGTGTGTGTGTGTGTGTGTGTGTGTGTGAGAAAAGAACAGAGTTGGCATCTGTAAAAATATATATATATTACTTACAGTAACAGTAACTGCCTTGCATTTAAGACAGATGGACACTATTAGTCCAAGAAAGCTTTAGGCCCATTGCAAAGACCATAACCCAAGTTGTTGACAACCTGACATTATCAGAGTTTTCTTTTGTTCATATTTGGACAGTAAAGGCTGTTGCATCTAGATTAGGTGAGCTTGTATATTGGCTATATTCGATGCGTACGATGCAAATAGATCACCTGAAGGCCAATGTGCCTATTGGCGCAAGCGTCTACTTGTCATTATTCTGTCCTTTTCCTCAAAATACTCCCATGCAACAAGGTTGTGTCTTCAAACCATGTGGCTCCCATTGGAAATGCATTGAGGCGGCCGTAACACACAGAAGACAGGACACAAGTGTGTCTTGCGTGTGTCTTAGGTGTGAGTGAGGCCTTTAGGTGGTTGCACACTGGACGCGTTCTTCGGAAAACCGACAGAAAAACGCTGCTAGAAATCCGAAAAACGCAGCAGTGTGCAGGGACCTTTAGTGTAGATTTTCTAAGGTGAGTAACAGAAAAGGAGAGAAGCAGCCAGTACACTTTCCACACAATAACATTTATTTGGCTTAACCTGCCTTCAGTTGACCTTCATCATAGCTATCATGAAGGTCAACTGAAGAATGAAGAATTTAGCGTATCAAGGACATGGCATTTTACTTTCACAAAAATACAATAGTTAACTTTGTTATCCATTCTAGTCAGAATGAGATGACATTTTGAAATGGTGAAAAAATAATAAAGGCTCAGATTGTGTGTGTGTGTGTGTGTGTGTGTGTGTGTGTGTGTGTGTGTGTGTGTGTGTGTGTGTGTGTGTGTGTGTGTGTGTGTGTGTGTGTGTGTGTGTGTGTGTGTGTGTGTGTGTGTGTGTGTGTGTGTGTGTGTGTGTGTGTGTGTGTGTGTGTGTGTGTGTGTTGTGTCTGATCTGATCTGTAGGAGAGGCGGAGGGAATTTGAGGACAACCTTGAGAAGGCAGGACTGGAACTGGAGACAGAGGACAAATCGGTAAGAACTTAAACGGAAGAACTCTGCCGCCCCCGAGTGGTCTTGATGCTGAAACGCATCAAACCTGTTAAAACTATCTTAAAGGGATGGCCCATTGCTAGTTCATTTATTATAGAAGAATTAAGTTGCTATGTCTCCCAGTATCATTGTTATAAAATTAAGATACAATCATTGCCACAAAGTAATTACTTGCGCAAGCAGAGCGTGCAAGTAATGTTTTCGCCCGGTCTCCTTCGTCGTGACAGCTGTTCCGCCATTCGATGTTTATGCAGAAAAACATCAAATCTGTGCCTGTGTTGCTGGACCAAATGACCACAAATGACCATATCTCTTACGTCATCATTTAGAGCTAGTCATACGTATACTATATACATAATCAGTAAAAATAAAATAGCAAAGTAACCACAGTATACCGCTAATCAATTTACAACTACACACTTTATACAGTATAGAGTATAGAGTATATATGTATACATATACAGTATATGCCTATATACTATATATATATACTATATATATTACTTACGTCATCATTTAGAGCTAGTCATACATATACACACCACATACTCTGGTCCCAGCAGATCAGGCACAATTTGCTATTTTATTTTTACTGATTATGTAGATAGTATACGTATGACGTAAGAAATATGGTCATTTTTGGTCATTTGGTCCCAGCAAACCAGGCACAGATTTGCTGTTTTCTTGCATAAACATCAAATGGCGGAACAGCTGTCACGGTTTTTGGCGCAAAGTAACCACAGTATACTCTTTTTTATATGTATAAAGTAGGTAACAAATAGTTACATCTAAACATTAATCATTTCAAACGTTCCTTCACAGAGATATACTGAGATTTGACAGTTTACAGCGGTCGAAAGGACTTGCGCGCTCTGCTTGCGCACTAGTTGGCCATTTATGGCCTACTAGTGTGCAACAAGCAAGTATGCACTCGACAGAGTGCAGTTCTAGTTAAAGATAGTATTCAAAGATGTAGCCTATCGTATACCTATTTGTACCTAGGTAATTCAAATACATTTTGCTATATTTAAAATGTGACTAGACACAGGAGCTAAACCTTATCTCCTGTGTGTACCCCTCAGGACTCAGATGATGGCAAGACATACTTCTTGAAGATCCATGCTCCATGGGAGGTGTTAGCCACCTATGCGGATGTTTTGAAGATCAGGGTTCCTTTCAAAGCCAGTGACATCACCCACGCCAAAGACGCCCCTCTGGAGTGGCTTTCTCGTCCCTTCCGCTTGCCAGAGCGCATTATGCATCCAGAACCAGACTATTTCACCTCTCCTTTTGACAAGGGCAAGATTGATTTCTTCCTCATCAAAGACAAGGATACATTTTTCCCACCTTCTACAAGAAACAGAATTGTGAGTCGCAGGTGTTTAAGTTGATTATTTGACTTTATGTCATTTTAAAAGTCGTTCTGACTAAAGTGTATGGCAGAGTCCACACTACCACTATAAGTTAATAATGGAGATGATCGAAGATACGATTACTAATAGCTAACGCTGATCTGGTATTCAGTAGCTGGCATTACGTACAACTATCTCACATCGTTAAAGTCTTTCTGCTCCATTGAGACAGAGATCTGTCTCTCTCTCACCCTCTCTCCCTTCTTGTGTGCTTTGACACAGGCTTACCTGTGTCTGAAACAGTGATTCATAAGTGTAGTAGAATAATCCATTCTGAGTAATTCACGTGAGACCATACATGTAGCCTATGTGCATATATTGATTCAGCTATATGGATAAATGTATTTATATGAATACGTTTCCGCAGTTGTTCAATTGTACAGTTGCTCTTTTAGTATGGAGTATCCCATTAATGGGTAATACTAATAACAAACAGTGTACAAATAGTGTACAAATATACAAATTTAACCAAATGGACAGTTATTTAACTAATCTGTATACACTATTTTAATACAAGACTAGTGGTTTTTGGAAAGATGATGTGTCTCCATTCTCTACCGATCTCACTGGTATTAAAAAAACAATCTCCCGCGTGGTATAGGCCTATCTTTTTTCAACTCCTGGGAAGGACATAAATGTAGGACATAAACAAGCCTTGGCTTGTTTTGCTTTTATTGATAGTTTTTCAGTGAAGATTGACAGGAAAGAGGGAGAGAGAGAGACATGCTGCAAAGGTCTTTTGGGAAGGGGACTTGAACCCGCCACATGCTGTCTAGGTGCCCCGTGCCCGGACCGCTAGGCCATCGATCTAGGGATGAATTGCAGATCTAACACTGAAGATTTTACTATGTGGAAATTGTTACAAACTAAATATAGACATAATGATCTCCAGTATTTTAACCCATTCCTTCATTGTTGTTAGGTCTACTACATCCTGGCTCGCTGTCCATACTACAAAGAGGACCGCAAAGAGAAAGACAAGAAAGGCATCAAGCGTTTGCTCAGCAATGGCACATACACCGCAGCCTTCCCACTGCATGATGTAAGCCAAGGCAACAACATCGTCGCTGTTGGGTGAATACATTGTATACCAAAACCGTTACTTTTCAAGAAATAGAAATAGAACTGGCATTCCAATCAATCCAATGTAGTTATTAAGTCACAAGCTTTTCTTTTTTTCTTTACTGATAAAGCCCACAGACATCTTAACTATTCTGAACCTGCTGTCCTTTTGTGGACATGCCTTCATTGGTGAAATTCTTCAACAATGTTTTGTGTAAAAACACATCTACACACTCAGTTTGTGTTGCATTACATTCACAATGCATTGCAATCTTGTACATATTCTATTTTCGCAATATGATAATATGAATAGGGCTTCATGAAAAAACTGACAAACGAAAGGCAAGGCAAGTTTGTTTGTATAGCACATTGCAACAAAATTGTAATTGATGTGTCCCAATACCACGGATGTACCATTTTGGCAATACTTTATATAATGCATTATAAACATACTTATAAATTATAATGCACTATAACCCGCTTATAACACTGTATATTATAGTTATTATCACTCGTAAATATTCACAATGGTGTATAACAATAATCATAAAACATTATAAAGCCAATTATCATGACTAGGTGTAGGTGAAGGATCATAATGCTGTAGAAATGTTGGACGCGCACAGATTTCAGTGTTGTTTAACTGCCAACAAAATGTACACATTTCATCTGGATATTGCATTCCTTTTGTTCCCTGTTCAAAATGTCATGTTTAGTCATAATTCTTCTCTTCCAGTTTATACTTTATAGTTACTCTGATTTGAACATTATTTCACAGTGGAACAACTGATTTATGAACAATTTCTTTCACTGTCAAATAGTTGATCTTAAATAGATGTTTATACTTCTGCTCAGCACCTTATGCACTGCCCTTTCTCTCTCTCTTTCTCTCTCTCTTTTTAGAGTCGATACTGGAAAAGGTCTAGAAATTCAGAATGTGAGAGTGAACGGTATAATCTGTACCAGAACTGGGCCAGGTTACTTAGTTTCTATAAAGAACAACCTCTTAACCTTATCAGGTGAGTAAGTAATATCTGGATATAGTCAGTCATGTACCTTGAATGAATGAATGAATTAGGTGATAAAGGGAAAGAGCACTGCAGCACTTCTGCAAAATAACTCAATATCACCAAGTATAAAAACACAATAAGCAAAGTTCTTTGTTTACCCAGGGAAGTGGACTAAGCTCGAGATGCTTGTTTACAGCCACACCCTGCTCATAGAACATTTCATGGTAGGGGTTCAATGCCTTGCTCAAGGGCACTTCAGCGGTGGTAATTTTAACGTGCCGGTCGCGGGATTCGAACTGGTGACCTTCCGGTATCAAGACCGCTCCGCAAACCGTTCGGCCACCGCTGCCCTAAGGGTGTGCTCACACCGAGCTTGAATTCTGCCTAGGCGGACGGATTCTGCTGATGCTTTTCAATGGGAACGAAGCGTTCTTTTTTGTTTTTGTTTGTTTTTTGGAAATCCTCAAAGGGCAACAAACCGCTCCGTTCCCATTGAAAAGCATTGGCAGAATCCGCAGTCCTATAGGCAGAATCACAGTTGGGTGTGACACCGAAGTCCATTTCTGCCAATGCTTTTCAATGGGAACAGAGTGTTTTTTTTTTTTTTTTTTCATTCCATTCCCATTGAAAAGCAAGCAGGTAGAATTAAACTTTGGTGTGAACCGTGTGTCGCTACGTGTGCCCTAAGACAACTACACATAACAGACTATGACACAAGATAGCAGCATCAGACAGCAGCAGCATTACAGTTTACTGGCAAACAGCCTACGCACCTTTACATATTTTAAATGTCTAAAACCTTGATTGTGTGGGGGTTTTTGTGTGGTGATTTTGTGATCTGCACTGATGTTCGCATAATCTATTGTTTACAGAAAATATTATGGAGAAAAGATTGGGATCTACTTTGCCTGGCTGGGGTTCTACACTGAGATGCTGTTCATTGCAGCTGTCATTGGCCTTGTATGTTTTGTCTACGGACTGCTCAGCTATGATGACAATATGTCTAGGTCAGTACCACCAGGGGTCATCAGTGAGCTCCTTTATGATTAATAAAATCCATCCATCCATCCATCCATTATAATATAAAAAATACTGATTAAAAGCAAAATATAATTAATATTCAATTCCATTCAATACTACTACTGTCTACTACTACTACTACTGTCTACTACTACTACTTTACTTGGGAAACGATTTTATTTGCATTATGTTGTCCTTCAGAATATTTTCATATGCATTTTTCCAAAGTGTTTTCATGCTGCTGTTCTATTTGTCGTTAAGTAAAGAGATCTGCGATCCCTCCATTGGCGGTAGTATTGTGATGTGTCCACTTTGTGATAAGAAGTGCAGTTTCTGGAAACTCAACTCGACCTGTCTCTCATCCTGGGTAAGACCAGGAAAACCTGCTGTAATTTGTAACGTTTGAGTTATACAGTATATTGAATATCAGAAAGATATGTATGATTCCCATGTTCCTGTTTTTCATTCATTCCCAATTTGAATGACTCGTGACATGTCAACCACAGTCAATCAATCCAAGTGAAATGCACCCTTCTGTGTAGTATGTCTGTGTCACTTTTTTCTGGGATGCTAAGGAACTTATAACATGCCATATGCTCTCTCTCTCTCTCTCTCTCTCTCTCTCTCTCTCTCTCTCTCTCTCTCTCTCTCTTCTCTTCCAGCAATCCCATCTGTTTGATAATGAAGGGACTGTGTTCTTTGCCATATTTATGGGGATTTGGGGTAGGTGTCTGGTCATGATGCCCTCAGTGTGTTTAACCTGGCTTGTTAATGCATTCCCCACTGTTTGACAGATTGGGACAGTTAAAGGCTTTTCACACAGTAGCTAGCATCAATCTGTCCCCATACTGTTGTAGCCCAGATCTGTCCTTGCCTCCAGTAGTTTTGGCTTCGTACTACAGTGGTTGCTTTAGTTGAGAAGGCTTTACTGTAATAGGGCCTAATTCTGAACAGGAATTATAATTTCGTATTATGGTGTGGCAGGGCAAAAAGATCACATGTTGTGAGATTGAAGATCTGTTATCTTTCATGCACGACACTGCCATACAGCAAACTAAAACTTAAGCCTATTAGCCTAGTCTTTTATTTATTTATTTAATGACATGTACAAAATAGGGAAGGAGGGGTTAATGTGGTTAAGATAGATTCTTATGTCCGTTCTCCCTATCCGTTTTGTCAGTAACCCTCTTTCTGGAGTTCTGGAAGAGGCGTCAGGCCCGACTGGCGTACGAGTGGGACTTGGTGGATTTTGAGGAAGAACAGCAGCAACTCCAGATGCGACCCGAGTTTGAAATCAGATGCACTGAGAAGAGACTCAACAGGATCACTCAGGTAGGTAGTAATGCCAGCCTGTGTCATACATGGATATGAATGCAATTAAAAAAAGAAAAACACTGATGAATCCCAGGTTATGCATATATTATTTCTTCTTTCAGGAAATGGAGCCATACCTACCTATGACCAGCAAATGTGCCCGCTATTGCCTCTCTGGAGCAACTGTTCTCTTCTGGGTAACTGAATGCTATGCTGTGTGTGTGTGTGTGTGTGTGTGTGTGTGTGTGTGTGTGTGTGTGTGTGTGTGTGTGTGTGTGTGTGTGTGTGTGTGTGTGTGTGTGTGTGTGTGTGTGTGTGTGTGTGTGTGTGTGTGTGTGTGTGTGTGTGTGTGTGTGTGTGTGTGCGGGCACGTGTGTGTGTGTGTGTGTGTGTGTGTGTGTGTGAGAGAGAGAGAGAGAGATCATCATAATTTTTCGAGATCATGGATTTCACAATGCCACGCCAGACTTTCCGGTCCTTCATTTCCATCCCCAGTTCCTTACTGATGCATGTGTCCCTAGCGATGACATCAGGAAATGACAGTTTTCTACCTGTCTGCTGAGGCAGGATTCCAGAGAAGAAGGGAAGATATAACCTCATTGTTAGCTCTGTAGCAGTGGCCGTCATCGGATCGGAACTAGTGAAGAAACACGGGGAAGGTTGCCGTATATTAGATTAGTCGATGGCTCTTCCAAGAGAGATTTTGCGCTCTCATTAGAAGGCGGGCATAAGTGCCATCCAACCGTTTCTCACTTTCTCTAATTTCTTTGAAAGTGTCCATGTCTTGGAGCCATAGAGTAGAATCACCTCGACAGTATTTTTACTTTGAACATCTTACTAAACTGGGATGACCAGATCTTATGCATGTCATTGCAAGCTGACCAGGCCATACCCTTCCTAGTATGAAAGTCCTTTTGGGAAGAAGATATGAACCCAAATACTTGTAGTCATCAACCTGTTTCAGAGGAGTGTTGTTAAGTGGCCAGATATATCACTACTGCTAGTGCAACTATGTGTATGTGTGCACAATTGCACATCAATGCCTCCCTTGTTTTTTATACAGCGATGTTTACCTTCTTACATCTTTATGCCTGATTTATGCTTAAATACATGCCAGTGTCTTGGACCGAAAATAGCCAATATACAAGCTCACAACATGTCACGCTGTGATGCATGGTGAGCTTGTAGATCCTCTATTTTCGGTGTGAGACCCAATGCCTAGCCATGTATAACTCATGCTTTACTGTATGTATGCACTCTCAACAGGTCTGTCTGATAGTGGCCTGTATTATTGGAGTCATAGCCTACAGGCTGGCTGTGTTTGCAGCCTTTGCCAGCATCATGAAAGACAGCCCGACCAGGAAGATTCAGCTGGTGGGAAGCCTCATCACTCCCCAACTGGCCACCTCCGTCACTGCCTCCTGCATCAACTTTGTGATCATCCTCATTCTGAACTTCTTCTATGAGAGGGTGGCCATCTGGATCACTGATATGGGTGAGTGGTTTTCAAAAGTGGTAGAAGAGTCAGTTCTCGGCCTGATGAACACCTTAACTGGTCTCCTCTACATTTTTTGAGTGCTCGGATCTCTTTTTTACTTTCTTTATAAAAAGATTTGGCGGACAGGAAAGAGGGAGAGAGAGAAGGGGAGAGACATGCAGCAAAGGTTGTCATGAACGGGACTCGAACACGTGACGCGCTGTCAGGCCAAAGTCTATACGTGGCATGCGCCTGGACCACTTGGCCAGCGGGAGCCCCGAGTGCTCGGATCTCTTAAATTACACTGTAGCAATTCCACAGTGTAAACTTATTTTGTAAAAGTCCTGCTCAAAATCAATTCAATGTTCAAAGGTATTTAAATAAACATCACACCTGTGTGAAGTGAGGGGCACTCATATCATCGTACATCATCCATTCATTGTCAATGAATGACGATGTGTAGGACAAAAATCGCCAATTTGCTCGTCTACATATGACGTAAATTCTCCATTCATTGTAAATGGGAATATACATCTTTGTGTAAGATGAAAATCTACACTATAGCCCCTCAAAATCATACTTTAAGTAGCAAAAGCAAAAGTTCTCAACACAGAATGCCAATTTCAGAATCATATACAGTATTATGTTATTTGACAAACATTATTAATCATTAACCACCTACCGACCAAAAAAGGTTAGCTAGAACCATATGAGGTTGAAGTATTTGGAATACAGTGTATTTATTTGATCTTCAAGCACAGGTACAGTATAATGTATGAACATTGAAACTATCTGGGAACCTGGAAAAAACTGGGAAATGTAATAATGAGTCTGTGTATTTTTTATTACTACATGTTGATTCATATTGAAATCATTTCTTTCCATAGAAATCCCCAAGACTCACCTGGAATATGAGAACAAACTGACCATGAAGATGTACTTGTTCCAGTTTGTCAACTATTACTCCTCTTGCTTTTATGTGGCATTCTTCAAGGGAAAATTTGTGGGCTATCCAGGCAACTATACATACATGTTTGGCAAGTGGAGCAGACTGAGGAATGAGGAGGTCAGAACCTTTTATAACTTATCATATAAATCATATTGGACTTGGCCTGACGTGTAGGTAATTGATTTGATTTTACATATCACAAAATCCTTAGTTTCCATCCATAGTTTTAACTGTACTCTGGGTCCATGTTTATACTGCCAGAGTTAGATTTTCACCCAGGATTTGTTTCTGTACACATGGCATCCTAATTTAAGAACCTACCAAATTAACCATTTTCTGATTGTCCCGTGGTTGTCAATGCTGTATAATATTGCGTTGTGTGTGTATTTGGCTTCGCTAAACAAATGAATACGCTTGATGCACTCTGCTCTTTTGCATGTCTCTCTGTCCCAGTGTGACCCAGGAGGTTGTCTGATTGAACTGACTACACAGCTATTGATAGTGATGGCAGGAAAGCAGCTTTGTGGGAACATCCAGGAATCTCTGCTGCCGTAAGTCCCTCTCACCTCCCATTCATAAACTCACTGTACAATATTTCACCTATTCCTAACATTCAACTGGCGGCAAGAACATGTCACCTTGATAAATGCCATCAGTGTATGTCATAGTGGGAGAATAGATGAGAGACGACGCTGAGATTAGGTTTGCCTCATTGGAAAATCTGATATTGAAATCACATCAAATCACATCACACAAAATGATCAAATAAAATCACATAATCACAAAAACAAAACAAAAAGTTTGCCTGGCTTCAGCTACACTATCTTGAACTATGGAGGCATTGTTAGCGATATGAATTTGAGGTGAGACCCTTTTCACGGACACTTTCCATAACTAAATAATTAAAGTGTTATTGCACTTGCACAGTGCTGTGGGCCCTAGTCCAGCTGTGCTGCCTGGAAAACATTTATTTCAACTAATTCAGCTTCTCTAATCGTCCGATTATCAAGAAAGTGAAATGCCATTCACCCAGTTCACTTAAGCATGGTTGAGAGTACCTGAAGCAATATTATATTGTCACCAATGTTCCCCCTAACGTGCGCCCGTGCGCGCGCGCGCACATGGCCAAATGCTCTCGCGCACAACTGAAATCTGTCGCGCACAGACACCGACGCTGGTGTAAAAAAAAGTTTTCTTTAAAAGAAAAAGGTGTTCCCCCCGAGTATCATCTACATTACAGTAATAATACCTATCCTGAGTCGACATTTGCCCACACTTTATTTCTATTTACTTCACAGTTTATTTAGATTACACACACACACTGAGGCGAGGCGACAGACAGGTCTCCTCCCCTCCTTTTTTACTCTTTGCTCTCCTCTCCTCTCCTCCTGTGTATACTGCGCCCAGTGCGCCGTCTGCGCGGCGAGTGAGGACCTTAATAGGTGGAGACGGAGCAGGCAGCACTGCAGTGCAGTCAGTGTGTGAAACCCCAAGAACCAGATAAGATCGCGTTGCGCCTTGGACCCGTGCGTTGATGGGACATTTAGATTTAAAAGGCGAACGGATGGAAGTGCGGCTGTGCGCAACAAGGAGAGGGGGAATAACGTTAGCTTCGCATTAGCTGGTTAGCTAACGTTGTTATCACTACAGCACAACAAGCCTCCGCAGTCCAGTGTACTTGTGAATGAAACAACATGTGGAAGTTAACATTAATCTCTAGCGGTCTAGTCCCATATGGAACCTCTCTCTGTAATTATCCAATCTGTTAATACAGCTTTCTTCAATCAATCAATCAATCCCTCTGCTATGTAGAGCTACATATAATAATAGCTCATATCTGGCGTAGTAGGGGCTGTTGACGTTCGACAATCTGAGAAACTATAGGAGTTGACACACCAACAAACTCGGTCTTAGTGTGTGTGTGTGTGTCCCAATAAAGTTTACGGTTTCTCATGCCCCCCATGTAATGCACAATTGAGTACTGAGTAGGCTATTCATATACCAGTCGTTCTCAACCCAGATGACAGTGAAGTGACAATTTAAGGACTTTTAAGACTTTTATAATGTCTCAAAGGCTCTAAAAGAAAAAATACCATTACTGCATCAAAAGTAATCAGCAAACCATGCTATAAAAACTGGTCAAACTGGTGAAAATAGCCGATCTACAAGTTCACAACGAGCTTGTAGATTGGCTATTTTCACAATATTTATCTGTGGAACCATTCTGTTGCTTGTCTGGGTGGGGGGGTCCCCAGTTCAAATATGATTACTTTGGGGGCCTGAAAAGGTTGAGAACCACTGTAGACTAACTGAATATTTCTAAAATTGCTAGCCTACCACCTTGATATAAAATAAAAAAATTGTAACTTACGTAACCTTATGTAACTATTCATTGATTCACTCGTATACCAAAATCCATTTTGAAAAAAGAAAAGAAATCACACCTGTGTGAAGTGAGGGGCGCTCACTTCGCATTATCTAACGTTTGGATAGTTGGTGTCAAGGTGACGTATGTTTGCTCAGTAGTTGCTGATGTCTGCTCAGGAGGTTTGAGTGTTTGCTCAGACCGAATTTTGTTTAGAGGGAACATTGATTGTCACGATATGAGACAAGTGCAGAACCACACAGGCATGCAGGCAGATAAAGTTCAATGATGATTTATTATCCAACTCATGATACCATAGATATTTAAAAAATAGATGCCTCATTGGCTGCTGCAGTTCGTTGGAGCGATGTGTGTTGATGGGAGGGCAGAAAAATGTACACTGTTACACCGTAGAGTGGACGGCACACTACATCACGCTGCCACTCAACTACTGGCCAATCACAGCGCATCTTTTCCGGGACTTATCAGAGCCGAACATGCGCTCTGTGACGCACGCTCATGCTTCCATGCTTCCAGGCTTCGCAAGGAATCTCAGGAGTTTTTTGCCCTACCTTGAGCTCCAGAGCCGAAAGGGGCGTCTACCGTTATATGTCTATGCATGATACAAGCTGAATGATTATATTTATGTTTTTCCCTGTACGGTGTATGTGTTTTTTGTGAAAAAGGAATTCGCCCTTCACTAAATCGCAACCCAAAAAGCGATTGTCCAATGCCAATCCAAATAGTTTTGCAACGGTTGCTATGCAGGTCAAGCTTTCTTCGCTGCTAACCATGCCTATTGGACTTAGTGAAGGGCTAATTTAATGCACACACATTCCTATGTGTGCATACACAATGGCAAATAAAGGGCCAGTATGAAACAGTATCTAAATCTGAAGCTGGCAATAAAGCAGGACATATAAAGGGCAAGCCACACCATGACAACATCTATGGGCGGGTACTCAGAGACTGTGCGGAGCAGCTGAAGGATGTCCTCACAGACATTTTTAACACATCCCTGCGTCAGGCTGTTGTCCCAAAATGCCTCAAATCTGCCACCATCATTCCAGTCCCAAAAAAGTGCCCTGTATCTTGCCTAAATGACTATCGCCCCATAGCACTGACACCCATCATTATGAAGTGCTTTGAGAGGCTGGTCTTGGAGAACATCAAAAGAGCCCTGCCCCCCAACATGGACCCCCATCAGACATCAGTATGCATACCGGGCAAACAGGTCCACTGACGATGCTGTGTCTACTGCCCTGCACTTGGCCCTTACACACCTGGACAAGAGAAACACATACGTCAGAATGCTGTTCATTGACTTCAGCTCCGCTTTTAACACAATCATCCCCCAGCAGCTGATAGGGAAGCTGAGCACACTGGGTCTCAACACGCCTCTCTGTAACTGGATTTTGGACTTCCTCACCTGCAGGCCGCAGTCAGTCAAAATAGGAGGACATAGCTCCAGCACCATCACACTGAGTACTGGCTCCCCCCAGGGCTGTGTGCTCAGTCCACTCCTGTTCACCTTATTGACCCACGACTGTTCTGCCAGGTCCAGCTCCAACCAGTTCATCAAATTCGCTGACGACACGACAGTGGTGGGTCTAGTCACGAACGGCGATGAGACACAATACAGAGAGGAGGTGGAGAAACTGGCCATGTGGTGTAATGACAACAACCTGTCCCTAAATGTGGACAAGACCAAGGAGATGGTCATTAGAGGCCCCACTGTGCTCACCCCACTTACCATCAACGGTGCTGCTGTGGAAAGGGTAAAAAGTACCAAGTTCCTGGGGGTGGACATTGCTGACGACCTAAAGTGGTCCACTAACACCTCAGCCATCACTAAGAAAGCCCAGAAACGCCTGTATTTCTTGCGGAGCCTGAAGAAAGTGAACTCCCCCCCCTCTATCATGACATCCTTCTATAGAGGAACCATCGAGAGCGTCCTGACGTACTGCATCACAGCCTGGTATGGGAATTGCACAGATGCCGACCGCAAGTCCCTACAGAGGATAGTGAGAGCAGCGGAGAAGATCACAGGTGTCCCCCTCCCCCCCATAGCTGACATATACACAGACCGTTGTGTCAGGAAGGCCATGAATATTATGACCGACCCCTCCCACCCCTCCCACCATCTACTTGAACTCCTGCCATCTGGTAGGAGGTTCAAGAGCCTAGGAGGAAGCACCAGCAGGCTGACCAACAGTTTCTTCCCCCAAACTATCAAGGAAGCTCTTAGAAGGAAGTGAAGTGGTCACATGACTGGGCTGCGCCATGACACTTTCATGGACACTTTCATGGGAGCCAAACTCACACCGGTAGTGCAATGAATACATGGCAGTGAATGGACCAGCTCATAACAAACATTATACATGAACGATTGCGAGCTTTGTCATATAATTGGTTCAGGAATATGAAAGAAGACATAAGTGATATCACACGTTTTTTCCGAGTGGTTGTTTTTCGACTTAATAACTATTTATTTTTATTGAGGTATTTATAGAAGAGCACATAGTAAGATTTCTGCCTGGGCTGCTCTCTGCTCTTTGAAAAAATAACACACATTAAGTAGTATGCACATCAAAAACTAAGACAGCCTAAAATAACGTGTTATATATATTATTTTATTTTCCAGAAGCGATCACTTTACAAAAGGTCTCAGTCATTCATAAATAATGTTTGTTCATGAGCTGGTCACTGAGCTCCCATTGACTCCAATGCATTCTGCCGAACTTCCGGGTGTAGTTTGGCTCCCGTGAAAGTGTCCATGAAAGTGTCATGGCGCAGCCCAGTCACGTGACCACTTCACTTCCTTCTAAGAGCTTCCTTGCAAACTATCAGGACACTGAACACTCGCCACATACTGCCCCCAAGGAGGGATGAATAGCACCTTACACACATGCACTTTGAATGCATCAGCACTTTTTCCTGCCAATGTTGTCTGCTCCTTTTACCTTCTTAATGTTCTTTTAATAAGGCCTTGCCTCTTTTTAATGTGTCTATTGTTTTTAAATGTGAAGCACCATGAGCCATGGAGAACGGTATTTTGCTCCCCTGTATGCCCAGTGTATATTTGTGGAAGTAACAATAAATCTGATTGATTGATGAACTCAACTGGCAAGGAAAAATGAACAGAACACAGGGAGGTTTAAATACACAAAGACTAACTAGACACAGGTGAAACAGAACTACAATCAACACATGATTGGTTGAGACTGAACAGGACACAGGTGAAATACAATTGCAATGCAGACTGGTGAGAGTGAGACAAGACAGGTAGCAACAATTAGAGCAGACAGGAAACAGGAACTACACAATAAAATTACACAGTTCATGACAAATATTCTCTCATTCACTTGCTGTAATTTCCTACTGGTAAGTGGTAATTAAAGCCTCTTGTCAGTTCTCTGGACATCACTATTTCATTCTCAGGCTTTGTTCAGACTACAGGCGAATCCGATTATTAATATTTGTAAGTGATCAGATCAGATTGTGTATTCAGACATCGTTGACCTGCCTGCATTGGTTGCTGTGGTAACGATATAATGAATAAGACACTTTGTATATCAGATTCGAATGCATTTATTTACAGGCTGATGCGAAACTGGTGGGGCAGCAGAAAGGGCAGGAGACAGCCAGAGAACCAGTACAGTCGCTGGGAGCAAGACCATCGCCTGCTGAACTTCAGCCAGATTGGGTTGTTCTATGAGTACCTGGAGATGGGTGAGATACTCACCCAGATTACAGTTCTGGGTTCATATATCAGATAGATAGAATACCTCCTTATTTTGTATACAAATATGTAAAAAAGAAAAAAAGTAAATTATGTGATTTGGGTTTAAAACCTAAACTTTACTTTACTTTATTTATTTAGACAGGACAATGCATATTAATGGACATTAAATGGACATAAAAACTACAGATTTAGCAAAAATGCTAATTCTCATCCGCAGTCCCCACATAAAAACATAACAAGCAAACAGTACCTTATGTTAGGAAACAAAGCATTAAAAACATACGATACTGTACACAACAAACAAGCATTTGTCACTCATTAATCAGTTTTCTCTCTATCTACTCCTCTCTCTTTCTGCCCTTCCAGTGATCCAGTTTGGTTTCATAACCCTGTTTGTGGCCTCCTTCCCCCTGGCTCCTCTGCTGGCCCTCTGCAACAACATCCTGGAGATCAGGGTGGATGCCTGGAAGTTCACCACACAGTACAGGCGACCCGTTGCGTCCAAGGCCAGAAACATTGGAGCCTGGCAGGAAATCCTCAACGTGGTGGCCATCTTGTCTGTCGTCACAAATGTGAGCTGTCATTCTATATTGTAGTCCGTCCTGTCCCCCCCCTCCTTACATTTGTTACTTAACGCATTTAGATCTGAGATCAGATTCTAAAAATGTCTTCTACATCCTGACAGTTTTCTGAAAAAGCTATGTTTCTATGTCAGTCATTCTTCGATTTTTCAAAAATCGAAGAACCTACAGACCTACAAGCTCGTAGCCCGCCACTCGATGGCGCGCTATACACTGACACCACACTAGACAGGAACGCCCACAAACGTCACATCCGGTTTTAGCCCGGGGTAAGAATTTTCTATGGCTGCAAATGCAACTTGGTCCAATACTTAATCACATACGGACAAACATCTATGCCGATAATATCTAACTTGCAGAGGTAGCGTGCCTTGTCCACGGGCAACAGATCTTTCAACGTATGGCATTGCAAATACGTATGAGCTTGTAGATCTGCTATTTTTCAATAGCTAAAGCGTAACAGATTGCTAACACCAAAAGGGGTTCCCGCCCCAAAATGGGTTTATTTCTATGTAAATAGTTTGACAGCCTTGTGTGGTTTTTTCTCAGGCATTCATCATGGCATTCACCTCTGACATGATCCCACGCTTGGTCTACCTGTATGCCTACCACAGTGGCACAGAGGCCAGCATGATGGGCTACATCAACAACAGCCTGTCGGTGTACAACATCTCACAGATCTCTGCTTACAGTATGCCAGAAGAAGGTGAAAGAGCTGCCTGGTTTGATAGCTCCTTCATCACCACCTGCAGGTACTGGGGACTATATATGCAGTACATGTGTGTGACATTGAATTGGCCATACATTTGGGATTTGCCATGTTTTGGACAGAAATAACTTAAATATGTATTATTTTGGTATAAAAATGTTTAAGGGTTTATTAGGCCAATGCCTTTAGATACATTATGCATTACATTAGTGACACTACAGCTATACACTTGTTGATTTGTTCAGGTACCGTGATTACCGTTACCCTCCAGGCCACCAGAGGGAGTATACGCACACCATGCAGTTCTGGCACATCCTGGCAGCTAGAATGGCTTTCATAATTATTATGGAGGTAAATACAAATAATCAACTTATTTCTAGTACTCTGCAGCAACAGGTGCTCTAATCATTTGTCAAGGTGTATGTTACTAGATCAAAGACTCTCTGCCTCTCCTTCTCCAGCACGTGGTGTTTGTGGTGAAGTTCTTTGTGGCGTGGCTCATCCCCGACGTTCCTTCGGAGGTGAAGGCTCGGATCAAACGTGAACGATACCTGATCCAGGAATACCTGCATAACTACGAGGTGGAGAAACTCAAACTTCAGCTGAGTGCTAGTTTCATGACAGAATCGCGGTCAGAGCTCTACCCTGGGTTCTGCTCTACTAGAGACAAATGTGAAGTGCTATCAGAGTGCCTGTAGTAGGCTATCACTTCCTCCTAACACCACCCAAGCCTATATGGGAGTTCATTGTCGACCAAAATCATATCAAGGGCTTCTATCAGTGGGATAAAAGTGTTATTATCTGTTTATGGTAAAAAAGCAGCTGTCAAACTATACTCCTATATTAGGATATGTGTAGAGGCAGCAAGAAAGACATTGATTTACTTTGTTTAAATATTACAAGTAAGACGCGCAAACGCGGGAAGCGAACGCAGCTCGTGTGTGTGTGGTTGTGTGTGTGTGTGTGTGTGTGTGTGTGTGTGTGTGCGTGCTACAGCTGCGCCCTGTGTGTGTGTGCTACAGCTGCGCCCTCTGGTGGCGGGCGGGTGGTGTAACAGCGGGACAGACACACAGACACACAGACACACACACAGACATTCAGCCCTTGCTGTCATAGTAAGTGGCTCACTGCGTTCGCAACTAATCTCGTTGAAGGCATTTTTTTGCACTTTCTCAGCATGTGCCATGGCAGATTGCTGGCACTGTGTTATGGTGACAGTGTGGGATATGAGAGAGATTGTAATTACAATTGCAGTTACCATTCCCAACTTAAAACCATGTATTTGAGTGTTCTCTCCAGTGTACATATCTTGACTAAAATAAATATACCCTGAATGTGATGTATGCAGTGGTTCAGAGCCATTCAAATATCAACTGCTTTTGATGCTTCAAATTAGAATGTAATGACGAAGAGTTGAACCCTAATGACCCTTGCGTGTGTCAGTTTTGAAAGGTTTTAAAGTCTACATACCTGCAGTTAGTATCTAATTCAAATGGTTTGACATATCCCTTATTTCCTTTTACATTAATGAATGAACAGTTAGAACACTTATCATATATTGTGTTATGGGGAGAGTATAATCGATTTAAGCTATCAACTTTAAGAAGGCCCTACCTCCGATAATGGTACTGATACTGTAACACCCAAAATATGTGATTGCATATGTTCTGCCTATAGGAACCATATGTTATTTATAATCAAATGTACAATCCCCTTAATGTGTCTATGGCACATACAACTTGTTGTGGGACCAAACCTGTGCATTTCCCAATAATATACATTATGACAAAGGGGGTGTAGAGGAAAGAGTGATGATACACTGGTAACTTAAAAGATGTTACGAAATGCAGGTGTACCTGTGTGTGCACTTTGAAGTTGTGAAGTTGAACAGAGATATCTGCATTCCAAATGGATGTTTATTTTACTGCTGTTGTGACATTCCGAACACACAGCTCTTCCTATAGACTTCTCCCCTATTCGCCTGAAGTCTGAGGAAGGTCTGTGTGCTTGGAACGTGACAATAGCAGAAATGCAATACCTTTTAGCAGGACTGATTCTTTGTTCAACAAGGTATTTTTTGAACCAGCACATAATCTAATGGGCATTGAGATTTGCATGTCTTTTTTTATCCTATCTGTATGGTTTTAAGTAGACCAAGTTTATCAGCCCTCCCCCTCCTAGTTGAAGATGAACTTTAAATTAACTGATTCTCATACTGTGCATGGCTATTAATCATCCCTGTGTCTATCTTTATGATGGATGTTGATTGATGATAATTGAATTCAAATGGATTGGTTTCGATGGTAACATGTGAATATGGATGTTCAGTTGCTGGTTATTCCCTGTTCATACAAGAGTGTGTTATGCATTTACGATGCATCAGAAGAACGTTATTTATTGACACGTGGCTGGTCCCCAAAGTGTTTGTGTCTGGAGTCAATTATTTACTTTTATTGTTCATTTTATAGAAGTACATTTAACTATACTTGAGCATAATTGTTATAATACATGTCTACTTCTGCTACAAATAGGATTTGGAAACAGTCCTTTTATTTCTTTACAGCAGCTTATATGTCGTTTGTTTTCAAAGTTTCAAACTTTCTTATTATTATTTTTTGGAGGGGGGTATTTCTTTGCAGCAGAGTCTTGCACTATATGTTCTTTGTATGTTTCTCATTTCTATTCTGATTTGTTTTACTGATTTGTGCTGTGCTTTATGCACTTATTCCAAATGTCCAGGTATACCATTATTCACTATTTGACAGTCAAATCGTTTACAGATCTTTTATGGGTTTAATATAATAAGCAGACGTATTTGTGTCTGTTCTCTGAAAAAACAAAGATGACTTAATGCCTGCCTGATCCTGTAAAGTGCAAGATCAATTTTACTGCCGCAAAACACCTGCCTTAAATACTTATGTTTACCCATGTTGTATGTTTTTTTTCTTCCTAAGGACAGCATTGCCAATCACAATTCAAATGTGTCATATTTCATAATGTTGTTCTTGCTATAGAGGCTATGTCTTTTTTATTGCAAGCTGGCCATGTTTTGTTTGCATGAATTGCTATTGAGTGAATGCTTTGCAAATTGAAATTTAATGTTATACTGTTTATTAACTAATTACAGTCATGGTAACATTGATAATAATTAATAAATGAAGGAATACTACAATTTCAGTCAGTGGATGTGCAGTGTGTAATGTGTTTGATGAGCGCCAGATGGCGCTCAAGCTCCACGAAACATTCAGGAATAATATTGATATCTTCTCCTCCCCTTTGTGTTCAAATTGTATAAGAATACTTATAATAACAACGGCAGCACATTATTATTATTATTATTATTGTGTTTGTGTGTGTGTGTGTGTGTGTGTGTGTGTGTGTGTGTGTGTGTGTGTGTGTGTGTGTGTGTGTCTTTATTATCTGCTGGATAATCTGTATTAATCAATTTAGCTATCGTGTGTGTGTGTGTGTGTGTGTGTGTGTGTGTGTGTGTGTGTGTGTGTGTGTGTGTGTGTGTGTGTGTGTGTGTGTGTGTGTGTGTGTGTGTGTGTGCATATAAGTGCTTGCGTGCGTGCGAGGTAAATGGGGTGGGAGGGGGGCGGGGAGGTATAGGGGAGAATCGAGATGCCTAAATTATTGATGGGTTCTTTGGCTGGTGAGGAGTATTCGGGGGAAATCCACTCCTGTTCATTTGGTTTCCATGGCACCGCCCCTGGGAGGTAGTTTTCATATATTATGCCATTCACTATAGTGACTATACCCTGCAAAAGCACAAAAACAGCAGAGGAAAAAGAAATAATGCCTATTGAAGTCTATATATACCGTTGTTGTTTTTACTATTCAGCTACGAAATACGCAAATTATAGTAGCCTATATTTGACCAAATAACTCATACCTATTTATACAGCATATTGTACACAGCAACTGACATAGTTATAATTGCCCCGTGCAGCTGAACATAATGTAAGGGGGATATGTAGCCTAGCCTGATAATAGAGCGCTTCGTGCTGTCGCTGACCTTGGTGCTGAAGCTGAACCACCACAGGTCTGGATACGTCAGAACTACTGGAGCGCTCCACGTGAGGGAGAGAGAGAGGCGCTCCCCTCCCTCCCTCCCACCCTCCCTCTCTCTCTTTGATTTAACGAGGCACACCTCCTCCTCCACTCCTACTGACGCTTTTTTTTGCTGTTAAGATTTATTTGAAATATTCTTGTTTTCTGGGAGATATAACCACTGTATTATCGACGCCGGTGTATTATTTGATTGATCTAATGATATCTTTCGTTCTCCGCGTGATGGATATTCGCGTCTCCACGTTGTTGGGCGAGCAGTTAGTGAACGAGGGGCCACAGCTCGACTGATTCGTCTCACATGAATGTGTTTTGGTGCTCGGCGTGAGTGTTGTTGTATTCGGTATAGCCTTTTGTACAGAAATATCGCAACGGCTGAATTTTTGTTTTTGTTTTATTCATTTTCTTTACCGCTCCACTGCGCGCTGTATCAAGATGCTCAAACAGTAGAAATCAAATAGAGAAATAGGCCTACAGCAGAAATCGGATATGGAGTCCACGAAGATGAGAGCCACGGCGGGGGTGAAGGAATTCGCGGGGAAGGCTTTGGGTCATATGCACAAGTAAGTTGAGCATCCTGCCCTTTTATCTTTGCTTAATTGCCATGTCCAATTGATACTCGTTTAATATCCTATGCATTTCAGGCTCATTTATTACCACACACGGACACGGGATACTGTCATGGTGCGTAGGTAGGCTGTTTGCCCCCCTCCCCTTCCTTATTAAAAAAAAAGAAGAGAAAACACCTACACCGCACAACTTACAGCCACCTTTAGTCACGCCTCTAGAAGCGATGCAATGTGGTGGCGACTACAACAAGTGGATGCAATGAGAATGGACAAATTCTTATTCGAAATTAAACTAATCTGAATAGAAATCTATACTGTTTCATGCAGGACAAATAGCTATCTTTTATTGAGACGTGTTTTGTTTCATAGGCTATATAAATAAATTAAGTTATGGGGTCAAATACCTCCAGGCATTCATATTATAGGCTATATTATGCAGATTTTGTTTGGCTACATCTGCAGGATTTAGATGAAAATCTATTCAGCCGTTTGAGAAGCTAACTCATACAGCTAAACGTTTTAAAAATACTATTTGACGCACATAAACCTTTGATTTGATTTAGTTTCTTTCTGAAAACGTTACATACATTTTCGTTTAACACTGCATGGAAATGTTTCAAAATTTCTCTGTTTAAATGGTATAGGCTAAACGAAATTTTACTAATAAATTGATGCCTTGATGGTCTGAAATGTATGGAAGGCACAGTAAACGTTTGCTTCAATAATTGTTCTAAAAGCAGCAAAGCATTATCATAAATCATAGGCTAATTGCAGGCTATAGCGGTTAGTGACGATTTCATAATTGTATGGGTTGTCCTATGAAAACCCAATGCTGTTCCGAAATTTCGATAACGTTTTTTTTTTTTCGTTTAAAATAATAATAATTCCGTGTGACAAAATATACGGAATTTTTTTAAATCCCTGCCTGCAGTAATTGCGGTGTGTTTGTGTGTGTGTGTGTGTGTGTGTGGGGGGGGGGGGGGGTTGAGGCATGCATGCCCATAGATGTTTGCCATGAGAAACGAGCTGCTGTTCAATGAATGCTAATGAGGATGCTGCAATGCGGTACAGCCAGGCGCATCTCCGCTTTTACATCTCTGGAAAGATGAAGTTTTGTGCCATGTTTTATGTGTATTTAATGGAAGCTTGTTATTTCCCACTGGATTAAATCCGTTGCTGTGTTAATTTGAGTCTGTGAACGTATACAGACGTCTGGCCTTGCAGGCCTGCCCGTCTGGTATAATGATCATGAGATGCACTGTTCTTCCTCATCGCTGTCGGGCCCGTGCATGAGGTATAACCTCCATATTTCAAGTTATATGCTCCCCCCCCCCCCCCCCCCCCCCCCCCGTAAATAAATGCCCCGGCCTTACTTTGTCATGCAGTGTCACACAAAAGTGAAGTGGAAGTGATTAAGTGAAAGTGGGCTGTGTCTGTGGGGTTTTTAAATACTGAAATAATTGAACCAATTATGGAATGTATACATTAACAAAGCGCCCTTGCTAATAAACTAAATTCAATTTAGTAAATTGGATCCAATTGGAACACAAGTTATTATTTTTTTTATTTTTTTTACACCATTTCCTGAAAAGTAACGACTGACGAGGTTTCCACCGGACAGCGACTCATTCATGCAGAATACAAGCGGTAGCCTAATAGTTGAGGAGTCACGTCGTGACAGTAGCGATCACGCTGTCAGCGCACGAGGTGGGGTTCTCCCTCCTCCCCTGTTTGGAAGGAATTCCCCATGTAGGCCTTCAAAAACATGTCGTGGCTACCAAACCCAGGGAGTAACCTGTTTCATTTCAAGGGCCCCTTAATGAAAAAAAGAAAAGGAAATGCTCATGCATATGGGACCACAATCTACACTATACACTAGTAACACTATAATCTACACTATAAAAATAAAACATATTAGGGCCTATAGTGTATTTCTATATACACTATAATATTTTTTATATGAAAATTCCATGTACACTCTTGGAATTTACAGACCCTTATCTCCTCATCCTCCTAGAAGGAGGTTCCCAAATCCACCGTTCACTGCCCTTATAATAAAACTCACAAGGAAATATACATTATTGATATAAAGAAAGGCTGGATTGATGTCCATTCAATTGAAAATATTCCCTTTTATAGGTTCGACTAGCACCTTATGCATGCCTCAGAGTAGGTTATATTATATAGGCTATTATTATACTATCATCTCATTCGTTTCATACATATATAGCCTATATAGGCTAAGGCTATACTGTATGATCGTGAGTGAGTGCACTGTCTGCGTGTGAGACGAGTGACGTTCGGCTCTCACTCCCCGCACCACGCACGCAGGGTGTTAGAGAGGAAACAGAAAACGGGCGAGGTGATCGAGCTGACGGAGGATGGCCGCCCCGCGGCCGCCAAGGAGAAGAAGCCCCCGCTGTGGGACTGCACGTGCTGCGGGCTGCCTCGCAGGTACGTCATCGCCATCATGAGCGGCCTGGGCTTCTGCATCAGCTTCGGCATCCGCTGTAATCTGGGCGTGGCCATAGTGGGCATGGTCAACAACAGCACGATCCACCGGAACGGCAAGATCATCATCACAGAGGTGTGTGCATGGCAGCACGTGTATAGCCCACACACACACACACACACACACACACACACACACACACACACACACACACACACACACACACACCACACACACACACACACACACACACCCACACGCACACACGCACGCACGCACGCACGCACGCACGCACACACACACACACACACACACACACACACACACACACACACACACACACACACACACACACACACACACACACACACACACACACACACACACACACACACACACGCACACACGCACGCACACACAATCAAATCAGTCGATTCCACCTAATAGTTTGCTTATCTTGGCCTTATCACCCTCTTGTCATGAAGAAAGCAAAGTTTAACTGGGATCCAGAGACGGTTGGGCTGATTCACGGGTCGTTTTTCTGGGGCTACATCGTGACGCAGATCCCAGGAGGATACATCTGCTCCAGACTGGCTGCTAACAGGTAGGTTACACCGCTGTCTGTCTGGCATGAGGACATGTGGACTGAAGGTTACACCGCTGTCTGTCTGGCAGGTGCCATGGTGGACTGACAACACTGAAGTGAAATAAATCATCATTTTTAACGATCAAGCCATTAAGCCAATATATGTAGGCCCATTTGTGGCTTATTAAAACAATTGTCATTTTATTAACATTGAACTATATGCAAATAACGAAAAAATAGAAGGCCTACAAATAAATAAATAAGTATAAATAAAAAATAAATAAAATTAATGAACTGAATTATGAATGGGAAGAAGGTATACAAGCTCCAGTCAAAACTCAGGTCGATCAGAATCAGATCAGATCAGAGCACCGCGTGAAGGATGAGTTGTGTGTGTAATTGCATTGCTCAGTGGTTCTCAGAGCTGGTCCGGGGCGGGGACCCCCAGCGGCCAGCGGTCCTTCATGGGTTTAAGCCGGCAGGCCTATTTTATACTTCGGATATTTGAAAATAGCCAAGCTTGTGAATCGAAAGATCTTGAAGAATTGTGGGAAATGTAAAATAGCCTGCATGCACCTTTTTGCCTGCATATGAATTTGCGGTCCTTCTTGAGTTCTTTCACAGATGAAAATGTTTGAGAACCACGTGCATGCATGGCATGATTTGGCAGCCTTATCTCTCACGTGGTGCGACCGACGGAGCATAAATGAGTGTTTAAACTCATCTTTACATGCAGGCCGCAGAGATGTGGCCTCCGGGCAGCCAGGCTTCCTCTCTACTCAGGGCTCTGTGCCACCTGTTAACGAGCTCCCTGGGGGCAGGCAGGCTAATCTCTGGCTCTCTGCAAGGCATGGCGACCAGCCTTGGCGACCAGCCTTTGACGCCAAAGAAGGCCCACATATCTGCGTGATCCATTATAATATAAAGCCTCTTTTATATCGCAAACATTTCACTGTCATTTCAACTGTAACATTTTGTTTTTTTGTTTTTGTTACGGAATATATAAATGTATAGCCTATAATAACGACACGTTGAAAACGAAAACATTATGCCTGCAGTGCCCTGCACAGTTTGACGCATGAATCAGCAGGAACAATAAAACACGTTTCGGACTAGGCCTATGGATAATGAATCTGATTATAAACAAAGCCTATAGCCTATTTAATATCACATTGTCTGTTGTTCATGTACACATGTAATAATCGAATTAGTTCCTCTCGTGAGTCGTGCTCAAGGGTCGCCTCAGTCGGATTAGAGCTTGTCCCCACCGCAGACCGATTGCTGTGGGTGGGTGGGGGTGGAGGAGGGGGGGGTGCAGGACGTCAGGACGTGACATAAATGCTAAATACAAGTGTCGGTGTTGCCTTCTGCTTATGCGTTATGATTCCTGCAGCTCAGCTGCTGCTCCTCGCAAAGGTCGCTTCACCACCCCACCCCACCCCCCCATCCCCAAAATCACCCCCCACGGTACCCGCCACCCCATCCACATTGTAAACCAATGTAATCCCGCTGTGTGTGTCACCACGCACGGTGACGGGCCTTATGTAGGAAACATGAATAATAATTATATAAAAAAACACGGATTGTTGAATGGGCCTATAGTCTATAACCGAAATGACAAGGCATTGTTGCATTAGATGTGGTATATTAAATGCAATTTCACCGAGCGCCAAATGTGTAGCCTAGGCTGTCTAATAAACAGAGAAAAAACAAATAGGCCTATATCATGTCAATTTATTTGATCGAAATCAGTCCCGAAGCTGAATATTAGCG
Organism: Protomyctophum parallelum; assembly: GCF_964188405.1. Lineage (NCBI taxonomy): Eukaryota > Metazoa > Chordata > Actinopteri > Myctophiformes > Myctophidae > Protomyctophum > Protomyctophum parallelum. Next base: position 36,544,323 of record NC_139699.1, read on the forward strand.
GAGACTGCAGTCTGCAAATTGCAAAGCCTGCACTATAATATTGATCATTGTTTTCAGGGTTTTTGGTGCAGCCATTGTCCTAACCGCCACACTCAACATGTTCATCCCCTCGGCTGCTCGAGTCCACTATGGGTGTGTCATCTTTGTGAGGATATTACAAGGCCTCGTGGAGGTAAGGGAATAAAAACGCAAATGTTATAATAACAATAACGCCGTTCTAGTTGTTATTATTATTATATGCCTATATATATATATATATATATATATATATATATATATATATATATATATATATATATATATATATATATATATCATGGATATGCATGCGGCAGTCGGCAGACCAGACGGTGATGTCTTATCATTCACCAGGAAGCCCGCTGTCGGGTGGAAACCTCGTAGACGTAGGCTATGTCCAAAACGATTAATACTTTGCTGGAGGAAGATCCAGTGTAGATCCAGTGTAGTTATTATTCAGTAAAGTAAGAACTCTTGTTAATACTTATAATAGTTTTTTTCCTTTCCTTTGATTATTATTCTTTGAATTAAAAGGTTGAAATATGGATGAGTTTTATACCCAAACACCAACACCACCCAAATGGTTGTAGTACAGCCATGTGGAAACATGAAACCATGTATTGATCCAGTCCACTACAATTGGGGAATAGTGTAACTCTATCCCTTTGTGTCCCTTATTGTTTGCAACATAACCTATACACATTGGCAACACATGGCTGTACAAGTGCTAACAATCATACATTCTGAATGTGGCAGTGTGTGTAGTGGAACATAACCTCCAAACAATTGCCTGTTGACTGGTAATAAATCATGACACTAAACTCAAAGCTGTCCTGTCATTGAGGGAAAATAGCAGCCATTCATGCATTTCACACAGAAATATTATTTCTGATATGATGCCTTAACAACATATTAATATAATTTTGTTTATGAAACATAAAGAAGCATAAATGTTTGATTGTTTGAAGTTGTTCATCTCAAAGCGTCATTTCTTCATCTAAGACTGGCGGTTTGCCATATTCATTAAATGCTTCAGTTAAAAATGTAATATAAATCTTAGAGTGTAAAAACCACACCTGTGTGAAGTGAGGGGTGCTCTCATCATATGCATCATCTCATTCCAGCCATCATCTCATTCCAGCCAATCACAGTGTTTGTGTTTACACAAACACTCAAAACTGGCCATGCATTATGAATTGCATTTAATGTTTGTGTTGGGACAATGATGTAAAAATTGCCATTCATTATCAATGGACACAGTTTGTGTTTACACGCACACTAAAAGCTGCACCCTTCAAAAAGGATGGACTTGGTCAATGATGGAACATTTTCTTACACTGTCAATTTTAAATGAACATTGAGGATTTGAATGCATGGTTTTCAGACCAAAGGGTAATGAGATGGTTTGCATTGCATGCATTCATTAGCCCAAGAACCATGTATACTATCCACACTCCACAGTACTGTACTGTGTACTGTAGTGAGTACTATCCACAGTACTGTGTGTATACTGTGTACTGTAGTGAGTATACTGTATACTATACATTTGTGTCATATATACACACCATATATCTCTGCTGTCAGGCAGAAACCACCTACTGTAACTCCAAAATGTTTATTTTTCAAGAAATGAAAAAACATCCAGCTCAAGTGAAGTTAGGAGGTTTTGGCCGAAGTGCTTTTTAATACTTTTCATTCTATTTTTAAACAACACACAGACGTAAGGGTGTTCAATAGCACTAATGTATATGAAAATAAATCAAAAACCTGAAAAATTTAGTTAGCTGCATGGTTTCTGCCGAACAGCGACGATACAACATGTCGGCTTACATCAGTTGTGTTGAACAAAGCCACTTCACTGCCTGCTGTTGAAATGAACATCTAATAACAGGAGAGGTGCTCTGATTCGTAAACAGCACATCAGTCTTTCTTTGCTCAGAGCATTGACTCAATAGTTAATGGTAATATCGAAGGTGAAAAATGTTGATTTTGGCTTGTTATTACAGGCAGCTAATATATGCTGGTCCATGACCATGTCTTATGGGTTCTGGGCTCTAAAAGTGTTAGTTAATTGTGAGCTAATCTATAATCGAGATACATTCTGCATATGAGTTAATATTGAAAAAATAAAAACAATGTAATGACCCTTGCAGACTGCTGCGTTTATTTCAGAAAAGGGGCTTTTTTTTTGTTTCAATGGATTGTCCATTGGTTTGTTTATTTTCATACCATGGCATTCAATATTAAAATGTATTCAGTGGTAGATGGGGTGGCTATATCCTCATCTAAAAGCATTGAGGCATCTGTTCCAGGGATACAATAGTCAATTTACTTTAAAAAACAAACAACAACAAAAAAGACAGATGCACATTTATATCTGTTACAACAAATGTGTCTTACTTGTTTCCTGGGTAAAGGTTATACATCCAAATGCATTTAAAACAATTTTGTCACTCAAAGTTAAATGAACATGAGGATTTGGGCTGTGTTTCTAGGGGGTGACCTACCCAGCGTGTCATGGCATATGGGCCAAGTGGGCTCCCCCACTGGAAAGGAGTCGCCTGGCCACCACCTCATTCTGTGGTAAATATGAGCTACGTGGTGGACTCATTAGAATGGGCCGTGGAATGATGCTGTGCATTTTGATGTATTGAACAAAAGACCTCTCTTTCTACCGTCTCAGGCTCTTATGCTGGTGCTGTCATTGCTATGCCTATGGCTGGGATTCTGGTGCAGTATTCTGGCTGGTCCTCTGTGTTCTACGTCTATGGTAAGATGGATGGGTGAGATGCATGCGAGGTGCATGGGTTCCAAGGAAAAGTTCTGGAACTGCCATTCCGAAGCTCGGAAGGCGTTTATTTGTAGTTACATCACCTCCCAAGACAATTCAATAGTTTATCATAAAGCTCACTTTATACGACAGTGTCACTTGCCAAGAAGAACTAATCATAATGATCGGTTCTTTTGACAGTGTTAATCAGGTGCAATTGTTCCATTGATGGCAGAAGACGATATTGTTGAGAAATATTCACACTTGTTATATTATTCAGACCAGTCCTGTAGCCCAGAGAATGGTCTTGATTTACAGAATGTCCAGAGAAAGTGAAATAGATTTAACCGGTCAGCCTGGGTATTGATTTCTTTGGTCGATGTTTTGGTGTGTCTGTGTAGTACAATAATATCCAGCAGACCAGGACCCCTGCTCTCTCTCTATCAGAACTGGATACAGTAAAAAATCAACCCAAATCGTACATTATACATTATACAATATACTGTACGGTACATTGTAGAATCACATGCTGTCTGTCTGTCTGTCTGTCTGTCTGTGCGTGCTGAGCAGGGTGTGTTGGGCTTGTGTGGTACTGCTTCTGGATCTTCGTGTCTTACGAGAGCCCAGCCGAACACCCAACCATCACCGATGAGGAGCGCATCTACATTGAGGAGAGCATTGGAGAAACTGCTAAGCTCATGGGTCCATCTGAGGTGAGCGTGACTGGAGAAACAACTCAGAGTGTACAAATGGAAATAATGATAACCTAGCAATAGCATTTCCAGATAGAATCTGCCACCAAACCATTCAGCATATTTTTTAAATACCGTACCTAAATGAGATCAGCTCATTTATCTTCAGATCTGTCTATACGTGGTTCCACATTGCAAGACAGCACACATAAAGGCTTGATGGAAAAGTTCAGTTCAAATCTTACAGTAGGTATAGGGAGAGTCAGAGGGTGATGTAAATTGTAATGACTTGTTTTATGTGAGATATATACCCAGTACCCACAAAGGTGAGAGGGAAGCATGACCAATGATTAAATAAATATAAGTGAAGGTGCAATGTGAGTGTGAGCTCATACATGCAGCTCAGACCTCAGAGTACAGTATCAGCCTGTGCAAGCATCTGGCAGAGGCATGCATGTAAAACAGACCACCATGATCTGTTTAGACTCAGATATAGGGATGGCACACTATCAAGCAGGCAACAGGTATTCATGTTGATGATATTTATTTTAAAGTTAAATAGTTTTCATTTATGTAAAAATTCTTATAATCCACTGTAGAAATTTAAAACCCCATGGAGAAAATTCTTCACCTCCATGCCGGTCTATGCAATCATCGTGGCCAATTTCTGCAGAAGCTGGACCTTCTACCTGTTACTTATCAGCCAGCCTGCGTACTTTGAGGAGGTGTTCGGCTTTGAGATAAGCAAGGTAAGACAACCGTGTGCACAGCATGTATAGTAGTGGCTCAGACAGAGCCCCTGCCTGCCTTTGGTTCTGCAACATTCTTTTGCGTTGTGTACTTCTGCAACCTTCCGTGTCCTTTTGAATGCGTTGTATTGCTACGCCTCACTGGTGTTTGCAGCTCAGTGATGTGTGATGTACATGGCTGTAGGTTGGCATGCTGTCTGCCCTGCCCCATCTGGTGATGACCATCATTGTGCCAATTGGGGGCCAGCTGGCCGACTGGCTGCGCATAAAAAACATTATGTCCACCACCAACGTCAGGAAGATCATGAACTGTGGAGGTGAGAAAGAAAAAAAAAACAAGCCGAAAATTAATAATCAATTTCAACACCTTCCCCCTGAACAGCTACAGGGTGTGTTTTCACAGAGTTAGATTCACATTAAACGTATTGGTGCTGTCTGGCGAAAACAAAGGTTTTTGACATACAAGATTTCCACCCAACAGAGTGACAATATTTTAACAATATGTTTCTAGATTGAGATATTTTGTGATAGTAACTGTAACTGTTACATTGATTTAATCTGTCATGTACATGTACTGTATGTCAATGGGTGCAAACTGTGGTGAAATGAACTGGCACTATGATGGCTGACAGCCTGTCGCCTGTGTGTGTGTGTGTCATCCTTTGTTTACTTGGTAGGATTTGGCATGGAAGCCACGTTGCTGCTGGTGGTGGGATATTCCCACAGTAAAGGGGTTGCCATCTCATTCCTGGTCCTAGCGGTTGGCTTCAGTGGCTTTGCTATTTCAGGTCAGTACAACAAGTAAAACAATACTGGCCATGTCTATAGTTGCAATGATTTGGCGCTGTTCTTTTTTCACCATGATATCCATACATACACGATATCCATACTATCCCACAATTCAATATCCTAGTCTAAAGCTGCTGTCTAAAGCTGCTGTCGGAACGGTTTAGTCTGTTTTTGTCCTACCTGGGATTTGATCCTCACATCTAGGCCGATAGGGATCACCTCACTTTGTCAGGGGAGATACACTTAATTTGTTTAATCAATTGTTTTTATTCATCATAGAAAAAATAAAATTATGTAGTATGGCATGATGAATAAAAAATAAATTAAAATAAACCAACAGCCTAAACTATCCTTAAGTTTATCATCCGTTAACATTTTCCTCGCTCGCTCCATGAAATCTTGCTGTTGACATTTCTAGATATACTATATAAAAAGGTTAGAGCACATTATGAGGAGGTTTCCACTGCATAGCAACCATCTTCTTAGCTGTTGTTAATGAGAGATACAATCATCTTCACTTCACAGGCAGTATGACTTGTCAGTGTGTAGTTGATCTACCCGGCACTACAGGGTCTAGATATTTCTCAATGGAAGAGTATATATATCCAACCAATGCACTGACTGCAGATGTGCTAGTATATTGTATTAACATGCTCTACCATATAGATTAGTCAAATTAGTATTCTATTCATTAAAACAAGCTTTAACATGCAGTATGCTACCAATCACCCTGTTCCAAACCTCTTATGAAAGCTTCTCCAAACCTAAATGCCTAGCCTCAGTAAGATCCTGGTATAGGTCTCTCACGGTGCCTTCTGACCTATTCCAGCGTAGGTGGAAATTTTACTCAGAAGAAGGTATTTAACTAAATGTACTCAAAAGTGCCCATTTAGTTTTACTGTATTTGTACACTCTTTGGAGCTGACATGAAGGATTTCTCTGGTGTGTATAGTCATGGCTGTATGCCTGCTGTTCCTCAGCTTTTTCCTGGAGTGTTTAATAATTCATCTCTAGACGTCCCTCGGGATCAGAGCGGGCACGTTGTGTGCAGCAGCCAGCCAGGACACTCACTCATTCAGCCAGCCAGCCAGTGTGGGGGAGGTGCTGAATGTGGAGCAACTTATTGCCTCCTTCTGCAACAAGATGGCTATTATTTGTGCCATTTTTATTCTTCGACTGTTTATGGGTTCCATTGCTGTTTTTTTTTCCTGCTCTGCACAAATACTGAAAGATGTGATCCTCTCAAACTGACATTTGTGTTGTAAAGTACTGATGTACTTGTGATGTGCAATGTACTGAGTAAACTACAATACAACAGGAGATTATCTCAGTTACTTTTCATTCTGATTATAGATTCATTTTGTTCTATCAGGTTTCAATGTGAATCATCTGGACATTGCTCCACGCTATGCCAGTATCCTGATGGGCATTTCAAATGGTGTGGGTACTCTGTCTGGGATGGTATGTCCACTGATTGTTGGTGCCATGACAAAGAACAAGGTATGGGCTTCCTCTTCAGACACAGACTAACACAATTATGAAGGATGAGCGTTCAGTATTCATTGACTTTCTATGTGTGATGGTAATGGAGACATAAGCCTAAGCAATGGAAAAACGTGTTGGCCAACAGTTACTATACAGACCACACATTGACTTCTAAGGCAGTTGTATAGCTTCATACTGTAGATGTACTCAATTATATAATGCTGTTGTAATATGTCAATATTGTTGCATTGTTTTCAGTTTACATGAAACCCTGCCTTTTAATATCAAATTAATCACCATGCAAATGTTTGTATTTAGTCGGTGATGTTTAATTACAGTTTTCCCATTGTTTGTTTCACGTTGCTTCTTCAGACTCGAGACGAGTGGCAGTATGTGTTCCTGATTGCGTCCATGGTGCATTACGGGGGGGTGATTTTCTACGGCATCTTTGCGTCGGGGGAGAAGCAGCCGTGGGCCGATCCGGAGCTGACCAGCGACGAGAAGTGTGGCTTCATTGACGAGGACGAGCTGGCAGAGGAAACCGGTGACATCACGGAGAGTTACGGTGCTCCTCTGGCTGGAGGTTCGGCCAAAACGTACGGAGCCACCACACAGGCAAACGGCGGCTGGCCTGGTGGCTGGGAGAAGACAGAGGAGTACGTTCAAGAGGAGGCGCACGGAGGAAGTTATGGATACAAGCAGGGTGAAGACTACTCCTAGACCAAAACACTTAGCCACTTAAACACCAGGCTCTGGTACAGGTTTTAAGTGGTTAATACACAGTGAAATACTCAGTGTTAATTTACCTCAACGAGTGTACAAAATGGATAAATGAACACTGAGGATTTTAACTGTGTACACCACATTCACATTTGTAGAAAAATGTTGCTGTGTTTGCGTCAGTTTGGTCATAAAATAAATGGTGTGAACAAACAAGAAATAAGAAAAAAGAGAGAGAAATTACAATCCATTGTTGTATGTTTGCACAAATTCAAATCATAATTTAAAAAGAAAAAACCCTAAAAAATATTATTGTAAAAATATTAAATATGATATATGATGAGATGTAACACATATCAAATTGGCAGGTTGTAAATGTATTATTATGCATATGGGTAATATAATATATTTGTTTGGAGTGCAATTGTGTAACCACCATGTGAACCATGTTCATCTCATCAGCCAGAGCTTTTCGCTCACATTGAAGTCTGTACAGTAAAATCCTCCTGTAATTCTGCCGTTTCCTTCTACACAGAATGTCTTCGCCAGGAATAGCAGATATACAAGCTCACAATGCGCCGCAATGCTGCACGCTGTGAGCTTGTCGATTGGCTATTCCTGGCCAATGTGCCCACATTTTCCTTTGATTTAACTCTGAGGGTTAAATGTACAGAGTCCATTTGAGTCACTTTTTATGATCTCAGAGTTAAATTAACACTGAGGAATTGACTGTGTTCAGGGTTGTGTGCAGTTCATATGAACTGACGCCTAACTGGGTCTTCTTACATTCCATCTCCTTCACAGTGTATAGATATGTCACTACACAGAATCGTAACCATGCAGAGACTAGACACTTTGGTTGAACTGCATCTCTGCTGAATGCACTGAGAGTAGTGTGTCTTTTTGAATTCACAATGTGGGGATTATTTTTCTTATCATTATTTGTGTGTGTGTGTGTGTGTGTGTGTGTGTGTGTGTGTGTGTGTGTGTGTGTGTGTGTGTGTGTGTGTGTGTGTGTGTGTGTGTGTGTGTGTGTGTGTGTGTGTGTGTGTGTGTGTGTGTGTGTGTGTGTGTGTGTGCGCGCGCGTGTGTGTTTTTGTAAAAAAAAAAGAAAAAAAAAGAAAAGAAAAAAGGTCACTTATGTGTACACGTAGGACACATTTTATGGCATAAAGATCGTACTGATTTTAAGAATGGCATAATGGTTTTTGTTATACTGTGCTGACAGCTAATATTACTCTTGGTCCCACTGCATTATCGTTTGCTATTTGCAGTGGTGGAAGAGGTACTCAGTTTCTTTTTCACTTAAGTACAAGTGGCAATACCACAATGTAGAAGTAAAAGGCCTGTATTCTACCCTGTACTTAAGTAAAAGCACAAAGATTTTGGCATCAACATTTACTTAAAGTACCAAAGTAAAAATACTCTCATTTTTCAAAATGTTTTCACCTTTTTGTTTAAATAGCATGGCTATTTTCGAGTAGCTGAAATATAAAATATTATTATCAATTATTTTTTAATCACTCAAGTTAAAATTGTACTCAAGTACATTTCCACCACTGGCCATGATCATGTGTGATGAGTTCTGTTAAGATGTTGGCTCAGCAGTATCAGTTGCAGCTCATCTCATGTGAGCAGTGTGCATCACCACACAGCAAAGTTCTCAGTGTGGAATTCTGAGAGAATGCAAAAATGTACCTGCTCTTAATTCTCTGTCTTTTTGCTGTGCACAGAAATGAAGCCATTCTTCAGTAGCCTGGTTAATAAACCAGACCGAATCAGCCGTTGGCACAAATAAATTGCCTGTCGGGCCATGCGATATTAGTCTGGTTTATTAACCAGGCTAATTCTCCAGATCATGTTCTGCATTTTATGCTTGGCCAAAAGTCAAGTCTTTCCAATGCGTCACCTTCTTAAAATAATGCCCCAAGTCATTGTATTATGTTTGTCTGGAAACAGAAAAAAAGGCAAACTATATGATATTTCTTAAGCATTTCACCCAAACAAAAAATGTCATAAAATAACTGTCTGTCAGTTATGTAACATCAAAACTTTTGCAATGTTGACTTTAATAGGCACATTGTTTGGCCTAAGTCAGGTGACTATAGGCCAAATAATTTTATTCCTATTTTGACTAAATGAACACTCTTGAGATAGGCCATTTTACTAAAAACGTCGGGAACAGCATGATCCTTTTCAATCCTTTTACCAGAAGTGGCTTTCCTCAATTTATTTTAAGACGGTGACAGAAACATGCTGTATAGTGATCTGGTAGAGTGGACGAAAGAGATACAACAAGACAGAGTAACGATTTAGAGGAGCTTATAGATCAGTGGTGGACAAAGTACTCAACCCAGTACTTGAGTCAATGTAGGCTATAGGTACTTATAGTGACCGAATTAAATATTACTCCACTAATTGAAAGTTCTGTCACAATTGTAGTTAAAGTACTTTAGTACTTGTTTTTACAAATATTGAAGTATTCAAAAGTACATGCCTTTAAAAATACTCAAGTATTCAAAAGTTCAAATTACAGTAAAAACAAAAAACAATAGTAGTGAAACTAGCAGATCTACAAGCTTGTGACACATTGTCAGCTTGTAGATCTGCTATATTAACTATAGGCTACTTGAAATAGGGCTTAAGTTGTTAACCAGTACTGTAAGTGGAGTCAAAAGTACAATATTTGTCTTTGAAATGTATAGTCGAGTGAAAGTATCCAAAAATATAAATACTCAAGTAAAGCATAGATGCTCAGAACTGTGCTTAATACAGTACTCAAGTAAATGTACTTTGTTACTGTCCACCACTGCCTACAGATGATATTATGACATATGCCTATTTGGCCTTGCCGATGCTGTCTGGCTCTATGAAGGGTCTGTGCAATTCAGAGATTAGACAAAAGTATGGAATTAACCGATCAGTATCTGTCTTTATGTCAACGTAACCAAGAAAAAATACTAAGTAATGTTATATGAGAGAAAATTTAACTATTTCTAAGAGTAATGAAGAGAGATTATAATAGTATAAGATTATAAATGAGTGACGATAATTTTGTCACATTTTCAGTGAAAATATTAAAGCGGTGCATTAAAAGGAAGTCAAATGATTGGAAACATTTTCTTAAATACTATTAACCATGCGAATATCTGGAAATGCCTTTTGGTATTACACTTACACCACTGCAAAGATTATATTTACAATCCCATAGAAGATAAGTCAATTTAAGGACTAGTCCATTTCCATGGAATGAGACTGAAATGAGCCATACCATTGCGAGGTATCTGGGACTGTACTGGGCTGTAAACACATGTTTGTTCCTCATTCTGCACCTACCCAACCCAAGAGTATAAATGTAATGTCTAATTAGAAATGAGAAATTAATTTAATTCAATGTTAAATTATCACTCTCAAATTTGGTGGTCTGTAAGGTTGTCAAGATATCCAATCACCCAGTGTTTCACTCCCCCGCAGAGACCTTAGCACTTCACAATATACAGTAATGTTCGATGTGTGTGGAAATGTATTTATGCATGGAACAAAGTGTAATTTGTATGTTTCTCTTTTTCGTTTTATTTTGACATTTCTTTGACATTTGTCTTGTCCATGTCTCTTAAAACTGTTACTGATGTGTCCGTTTCTTTGCACAATAACCAAAGGTGAAGTGTAGCTGTTAAAACGTTAGATAATAATTTATAGGGTACTCGGTCATTGCGTGGTGTCACCGTGTCACCAGACAAAAGTAGCTGAGCTTCTAAATCAGTGGTTCTCAAAGTGGAGTCCAGGGACCCCCAGTGGTCTTTGATGACCTTACAGAGGGTCCCCAGCAATATGTGTTTGTCTATTTGAACTTAGCAATTCTTGAATGTGGGCACAAGATATTTTCAGATGGAGATCCGTGGCCAAATACATATTATTTAGCGGGTCCTTGACCTCGATCTAATTTAGATTTGTTTTTTTTCAACAAAGTATAACATTATAGGCTAAAGGCAGCAGCAAGGTATGTGGACCTGTAGGACCTGGGTTTGGGTCTGCAACTCTGCACCAAACATTACTCAGTGTACAAAGCAATAACTCGTTGGAACAGTTATCTTCCATTATCTAATAACACAACATAATGTGGTGGGGTTTTGTTTTTCCTTATGTACTTGTTTTCAAGTTGTGCTTTAGTGATAACAAATGTAGGACATCAACACAAATACTTGTAAAAAAAACAAAACATATACATATATATTAAAACGTATATTATAGTAATAGAGTACAGCACAAATATCTTTGACATGGATAACATGTCAGGACTTTGTGCTGAGACTGCTCACCAGATGAGAATGATAACCCAGGCTCCGCCTACCTTCTCCATCTCTGTTGTTCACTATGGTTCCCTGTGGTCCTCATGAGGGTGTGCTGTTGTTTACTATTCTCTCTCTGTCTGACTCTTCCATCCTCTCTCTCTCTCTCTCTCTCTCTCTCTCTCTCTCTCTCTCTCTCTCTCTCCCCCCCTCCCTCCCTCCCTCCCTCCCTCCCTCCCTCCCTCCCTCTCTCCCTCTCTCCCTCTCCCTCTCTCCCTCCCTCTCTCGTTTTTCCTTTTATAAAATGTATTTATTTATGCTCGTTCTGTCGATGGCTGGCCCCTATTGCCTCACCATGCTGTACGTCCTTCTCTTATCTATTCCTCCACGCCACTGTTACAATAGGGGGAATGAAGGACTGTCTGTAATAATCGGTGACTGAACATTTTCAAAAAATAACAGATGTGCAATCTGAAGTAATGGCTACATTTTCCTGTTTTTGTGCCTCTGAGTGAAGTTCCAGTGTGATATGACTTTGTTTTTGTGGAAATTGAGAGGTTTGTTGATGTCAAAACAAAATGCTCTATATCATTTTGATAACAAAACCAAACAAAGAAGCTAAATCAGCATGTGTCCAGTGTTTCTGTTTTTTGTGTTTGTGCAAACGCACATTGCAGATGAATGTGATTTAGTGAAGTTTTAAAATAATCTCACCAAACTTTTGAATAAGTCAATTGTCCAATTATTCGAGTGAAGCTCTATTGAGAATGTTGGCTTGCTTTTCAGTTCCAGTAATTTGTGAGCTGAAGGTATAGCCTAATCTACTTAACCATTTATTTCTAAAAAAGCATCATCTTGAAAGTCCTTTAAAGATTCTCAAAAGGTTTGTAATTAAATGGTGGTCTGGTCAATAAGGCATCATATCTGACCTGCACTGACCATAATTAACACAATGAAAAACAAATATATAACTGCTCATTGTGGTATTAACAACATAGTAGGGGCTTTGGACTGTAATCAGAATGTAAAGCATGGTTCACCATGGCTAGTACAGGAAGTGCACAGTTAATGGTTGTCCTGAGAAATCAATAGGGTCACTCTACCCCCAGTGTTCTCCTGCTGGAACCATTGACTGTCCTAACCTCTTAATGGAGATGAGAGGGTGGAGGAGCACTTATTGCGCTATTTAGAGAACTATTCGATCTGTTAGGGCCTGTCACGGTGCAGGAGTGAAGGACCCATGTCAGGGGATGTTAAAAAAAATCACACCTGTGTGAACTGAGTGGTGCAACTCCCCTCTCCCCCTGCATCTCTCTCTCTCTCTCTATGTAAATAGCACTAGGCAACAGTGCAACACTATCTCTCTCTCTGTTTCTGGCACAACAGCGCCACTTTTGCCCCTAGGTTAACACATAGGTTAACACGGACATTGCTGTTCCTTGGAGTGGTTGCACCACTCAAAAACATACCCCTGTGTGAAGTGACTGCAAGTAAGGGGCGCTCTTATCATCATACATCATCATGCATCATCTCATTCCGGCCAATCAGAATTTGCGTCCTCACTTTTGTCTTCCCCCTCAAAAATCACACTTCTGTGAAGTGACTCGTGAGTGGTGCTCTTATCATCATACATCATCATACATCACATTCCGTGCTCAGCCAATCAACTGAGCACATTCCATGCTCATACAGACACACATAGGCATACACACAAAGCTGAGAATAAAGTTCTTTACAAGAAATCTCTTCATCAATGTGCTTGTAAAGGTGTCTATAGTAACACATCTCACAAAGATTTTGAAATTTGGTTTACTAGGAGTTATTAAATAGACCTACGAGTCACGACACGACAGCATTAAAAACATCCAGCTTGTACACGGTTGACCAATTAGAAGCAGTAACTACTGTAGGACGTGCAACTAGGTCCGGGAGACGGGACATGGGAAGTGAGGAAGACAGTATTTCAGAGAAGCCAAAACTTTAAAAAAAAGATTAAAAATACTTAGCGGCAAGTCGGCAACGCAGAATAACGCCGCTTCGCACACGTTTCCGTGGTCTCCTACTGCAACTTTATGCATCTTTGAAACATCTCATCATTTCAAGCGACCACGCAGGTTTCAGTGAACAGACAGTGGTAAAGCTGCGTCCTACGGAGAGTGGATTAACTAGGAATAGACCATAGGGTACCGCCGTCCAAAATACAGAAAAGGTAACAGAGGGTGCCGAAATGGGCTAGGGTAAAGGTATTGATTCACAAGTTCACAAAAACACTAGTTTGACCCCGCACATATACAAGCAGTTTTCTTTTAAACATTTTGCCCTAGGGGCCTAGATGTGTTACTAACTTACTAGACATCTTTACAAACACATTGGTGAAAACATTTATTGGCAAGGAAGACAGTGAAGCAGGGCGGTTCAGATGCAAGGGGTTACTTAACATCAATGAAGGAAACACCTGAACAGGCGTGAGGAATCACTATAGGAAAAGCACCAGGAAACTAACAGGGAATTAATTAAAGCTCTAGACAACACTTGAAGACCGAACATGATGACTATTACACACAACAAACTGGCAAAGAATCAAGGGGAGTAAATAGACGTGGGCTATAGACATAGGTGAACTGAACTGGCAATCAACACAGGGATAGGCTAAATTAACTACAACTAAAATGACACAGGTGCAAAACACGGCTGGTGAGACAAGACAGGTAACCACAGCAACAAAGGAAACTAGGAGACACTATAACATTACTACAAAATAAATGTACACAAGTGTAAAGTAAGAAACAAGGAAGGAATACAACAACACTTAAAAATTAAATTAACACAACTGAATAGTAAAACACTAACTATAACTAGAACTGCACTCTGTCGAGTGCATACTTGCTTGTTGCACACTAGTAGGCCATAAATGGCCAACTAGTACGCAAGCAGAGCGCGCAAGTCCTTTCGACCGCTGTAAACTGTCAAATCTCAGTATCTCTGTGAAGGAACGTTTGAAATGATTAATGTTTAGATGTAACTATTTGCTACCTACTTTATACATATAAACATCTAGTATTATTAAGTATGATTCAAGTTTCTATCTATATAAGAAATACTGTTTTATCGTTGTAGATATATTCTGGATCCCTTTTTAGTTTTTCAGAGACAAATAAATCATTTATATGTGTTGAAAAAAAAGGTATATAAACTGAATTAAAATATGTTATACAGTATAATTTTTCTGTAAACGGTGGAATCTCAATATCTCTGTGAAGGAACGTTTGAAATGTCTAATTATTAGGTGTAACTATTTGCTACCTATCTACTTTATGCATGTAAACACCTAGAAAAAAAAGTATATAAACTGAATTAAAATATATTATACAGTATAGTTATTGTATTAACAAAGTATTATTTATTGTAAATTGTCAATTATTTTAAATGTATTTCATGTTGGACTATAGTGATATTAATACTAAATCATGATCAGAGTAATATGTGTCTCTAACTTCAATTTCTTTAATAATACTTTCACATTTGTTAAAATATACATGATCTAAAATACTTCCGTAATCTGTAGTTGGATTTGTATTTAATTGTTTAAAGCCTAATTTTGACATGTAGGTCTTTATACTTCTTTCTATCTCAGTATTATGGTCTTCATTGAAATCTCCTATTATCATAATTGCAGAAGTCGGAGATGATAGATACTTTACCATGTTTTCGAGAAATGTGTTTAATTTTGAAAGGTCTGTTTTAGGTGATCTGTACATAAGAATGATATATAGATTTTTATCTTTTACATGTATACATATATGTTCTACTTTCTCTAATATCCTGCTTTCAGTTTGAATTTTTTCAATGGAAATATCTTCTTTTATAGCAAACATAACTCCCCCACCTATATCGTTTTCTCTGTCATTCCTCATTGTATTGTAATTCGTGTTCGTTGTTTTTAATTTAAAAGTAATGTTATTATTTTTGTAGTGATTATGTATATAGTATACGTATGACTAGCTCTAAATGATGACGTAAGAAATATATATAGTATATATATAGTATATAGGCATATACTATATACATATATACTCTATACTCTATACTGTATAAAGTGTGTAGTTGTAAGTTGATTAGCGGTATACTGTGGTTACTTAACGCCAAAAACCGTGACAGCTGTTCCGCCATTTGATGTTTATGCAAGAAAACAGCAAATCTGTGCCTGGTTTGCTGGAACCAAATTACCACAAATGACCATATTTCTTACGTCATACGTATACTATATACATAATCAGTAAAAATAAAATAGCAAATTGTGCCTGATCTGCTGGGACCAGAGTACGTGGTGTGTATGTGTATGACTAGCTCTAAATGATGACGTAAGAAATATATATAGTATATATAGTATATAGGCATATAATATATATGTATACATATATACTCTATACTCTATACTGTATAAAGTGTGTAGTTGTAAATTGATTAGCGGTATACTGTGGTTACTTTGCGCCAAAAACCGTGACAGCTGTTGCGCCATTTGATGTTTATGCAAGAAAACAGCAAATCTGTGCCTGGTTTGCTGGAACCAAATGACCACAAATGACCATATTTCTTACGTCATACGTATACTATATACATAATCAGTAAAAAATAAAATAGCAAATTGTGCCTGATCTGCTGGGACCAGAGTATGTGGTGTGTATGTGTATGACTAGCTCTAAATGATGACGTAAGAAATATATATAGTATATATAGTATATAGGCATATAATATATATGTATACATATATACTCTATACTCTATACTGTATAAAGTGTGTAGTTGTATATTGATTAGCGGTATACTGTGGTTACTTTGCGCCAAAAACCGTGACAGCTGTTGCGCCATTTGATGTTTATGCAAGAAAACAGCAAATCTGTGCCTGGTTTGCTGGGACCAAATGACCACAAATGACCATATTTCTTACGTCATCATTAAGAGCTAGTCATACACATACACACCACGTACTCTGGTCCCAGCAGATCAGGCAAAATTTGCTATTTTATTTTTACTGATTATGTATATAGTATACGTATGACTAGCTCTAAATGATGACGTAAGAAATATATATAATATTTATATAGGCATATACTATTATACATATACATATATACTCTATACTAGTCTATACTGTATAAAGTGTGTAGTTGTAAATTGATTAGCGGTATACTGTGGTTACTTTGCGCCAAAAACCGTGACAGCTGTTCCGCCATTTGATGTTTATGCAAGAAAACAGCAAATCTGTGCCTGATTTGCTGGGACCAAATGACCACAAATGACCATATTTCTTACGTCATACGTATACTATATATATAATCAGTAAAAATAAAATAGCAAATTGTGCCTGATCTGCTGGGACCAGAGTATGTGGTGTGTATATGTATGACTAGCTCTAAATGATGACGTAAGTAATATATATAGTATATATATAGTATATAGGCATATACTGTATATGTATACATATATACTCTATACTAGTCTATACTGTATAAAGTGTGTAGTTGTACATTGATTAGCGGTATACTGTGGATACTTTGCGCCAAAAACCGTGACAGCTGTTCCGCCATTTGATGTTTATGCAAGAAAACAGCAAATCTGTGCCTTGTTTGCTGGGGCAAATGACCATATTTCCTACGTCATCATTAAGAGCTAGTCATACACATACACACCACGTACTCTGGTCCCAGCAGATCAGGCACAATTTGCTATTTTATTTTTTACTGATTATGTATATAGTATACGTATGACTATAGCTCTAAATGATGACGTAAGAGATATGGTCATTTGTGGTCATTTGGTCCAGCAACACAGGCACAGATTTGATGTTTTTCTGCATAAACATCAAATGGCGGAACAGCTGTCACGACGAAGGAGACCGGGCGAAAACATTACTTGCGCGCTCTGCTTGCGCAAGTAATTAGGAAACAAAGGAACACCTGAAAACGCAACAGGGAGACAGAACATGACACAGATCGTGACAGGGTCTGGATACCCCCCAACCTCCACATTAAGAAAGAAACAGGTTGCCCTGGGCCGCGGCAAAGTGGTCCAGGCACCTAGGCCGGTAATCCAGCCTGACAGCATGACGCAGGTTTGAGTCCCGAGCCCGTCTGAATAGATAAAACTCTCTTTCCCGAGAAACAAGGACCTACAACTGTCTCCTGATAGTGCGTTGGCTTTGTTTACACATTCCAAGAGAGCTGCTATCAAACTGCCAAGGCTGAACGACATGTAGACTGAAATGAAAACAGGGCTACAGACAGTATTCTGAGTTAACCGGTCCTACTAGAGACAGTAAAAGATGTGTATATATGAATATGGCGTCAAAAATATATTATAAATGGTGATAGGGCCCTGAAATACGAACGAAAACAGGATGGGACAATGTGACGTGACATATTAAGTATGAACAATAAGTTGCAAACAGGAAATAGGCTAGAGACTGAGTTAAAAATGATAGGGACCGGATAAACTGTCGGATGAACGGATGAACTGTCCAACTTGACATGGTGTGTAATATAAACAACATCAATTTATTCATCAGACTTAATGAGCCTAAGTCCCCTCAGCTGTAGAATCCTCAGTCTGCCTCAGCCAATTGATTGCCATGGCAACCCCATACCTGCCATTGATTACTTAACCAGTTCACTTTTCACAGTCAGTTTGCACTCTTCAGACACAGGCAGACAGACATATACAGAGATCTCCATATTTATGGGCACAAAAGGGACACAGACAGACAGACGCCGGGACAACGCTCCACACGTCCCAAACTCTTCTCCCTTCTGGCTCCAAAACTGTGGAATGCACTTCCCATTGCAGTCAGAACTGCAGCATCACTCCCAATCTTCCGCCGTAGTCTGAAAACCCACCTTTTCAGACTCCATCATGGCCCATAGCACTTACCCCACCCCCTTAGATAGCATTTCTGTAGACTTAGATAGCATTTGATACAGACTTATAGCATGTTATGTAGACAGCACTATAATTGCATTGTATGTAGTCATAGCACGTCATAGTACATATGTATAGCATAGTAGTATAGATGTATAGTTTATATGTATAGCTTCATTATATAGATATTCCACTGTTACTTTCTTAGCTTACGCATGTTTCTTGATAAATGTTTTTATATGATCTATTCCCATGCTTTTTTTGTTCTTGCTTAATGTAAGTCGCTCTGGATTAAGAGCGTCTGCTAAATGCCTAAATTGTAAATTGTATGGTTAACGGGTGCTATGACAATAGGTATTGCATACCAACTTGCATCGTTCCCAAGTAGGCCGGTGGCCGACAGACACAGGTCTAGTAGGTAGCTACTGATGACGAAGAGCATATTAACTACTTTTATTTCTGCAGCAGAATGGAAACAGCCGTGTCTCTTTTAGTGTCAGCTACAGTATGTGTAAAGATGCTGTGTCTTGTGATATATCCTGTCCCAGAACTCAGTGCTTCATTGATGTGCAACTTTGGCAGATGCTAAACAACCATGCACACTTTCTCTCTCTCTCCCCCCCCCCCCCCCCCCCCCCCCCCCCCCCCCCACGCACACACGCAGACACACACAGATGCAGCAATTAGATCACAAGCCATGTCCCGGCACAGATCATTGCACTTGTTAATTTGACAGGCTCAATAAACGTGTCACCAGCCCTCCAAATTATTTTCTCACAGCCAACCAGCCATAACCATCATTTTGTCACAGATCAGCCAAGGGAGGTGACCCATAACTGCTTGTGACCATCAATTCACCTAGGGCTTAGGCTGCAGAACCTTCTGCCTCCTGCCTCTTTCTACTGAGCATAAATGATCAATAAAGTCACACCACAAAATTGTTTTGTGTGTGTCAGAGCATAATTTGTTGTGGTTGTTAAAAAAATCTCCTTGTCAATACATTGCGTCATAGCGTTGCTGTGTACACAAGTGTGCGTGTTTGTGAGTCAGACAGCATGGCTGCTAAATTGAGAAAATGCGTGCGCATATGCTCAGCATTTTAAATTACTGCTCACATGTGGGTGTGGGGCAGGTGCTGTCAGAGAGACTCAAGGGAAGGTTAGAAAAGGAGGGTGGGTGTGGATGCCAAAATCACTCTTTAATGACTTGGGGGCCGTGCTAGGGTTGTACTAGGACCCCAGAGACCGTACGTGCTCATAAATAAGCTCCTGATTTGCACACAGTGCCTCGAGCACCACCCAGGAATACGCACGACAGTGAGATCACCTTCTCTCGTGGCTGATCCCTCAGAGGGGATCTGTAGTAATATATCTACCATGAAAGAAAATAAAGAAAGGAGGAAAGGAAGAAGAGATAATTCATCTGACCACAGCTGTTTGTTCAGACCACAGCAGAAAAGAGAGTTCAAATCAAGAGAGTTCAATACACATGCATGTATGCCACGTACATACATTTCTAGTTTTATGAGAAGCCACGATTGCTACAATTGAAATGGAAACAGGGAGTTGAGATATATCTTATGTATGAGCTGTAACATATAGATTTGTGTTGGAGTCTATAGGAGATAACCCCTCTTCCGTTCTGTGGCACCAGTCACACACCCACACGTGAATGAAGTGTTGAATGAAGAAAGGGTGTGTTTTTACTGAACTGTGGGCGTGTTCAGGAAGATCATTCATAGATATGCAATGCACAGAGTGACTACTACCGACTATAGTCTACCATCATTATTGGTACACCTCAAACAGTCTGGTTCTACATAATACAGTTCTATGCAAATGTTGAGTAACACCCCCCCTCTTCTAAATGCCTTTAGATAACTGCCTTCTCAGAGGAAGATTTGTGATTGGCTCCTAGCAAACAACTGAGTCCACCTCTGGTGCTAACTGGCCAGCAGGATTGGTTAGAAAAGCCAACCTACAATACTATCACAACATATATACTGTAAATGTTTATATTTAGCCTGCACCTTTCCCAGCCCCCACCAACTCCTTCCACAGTGAACTACGTCATAGGATTGCAGTCAAGGGGGAGTCTCTGGGGTGTGGCCGCAGTGGAGTAAAAAGCTCTCCTTCCAAATATCCCACAGCCAGGCCCACATGCAAAATATAAAATTAAATCATGCTCAACGATATGAACATCCCCTTTCCCTCTAAATGTATAGTGGCTCTTTTCAAGGGAGGAGAGGAGAAGAAAAGGGAGAATGGAAGTGAGAAAACAGAAAACTGTTTCAGAAAGATGCAAGAAGAATGAATATAGCTCCCATACATACACAACCCTCCTAAAGAAAACCCAAGGACATTTTCTCCTTCAAAGAGAAAGAGAAGCGATTATTCAAACCTCTTTGTATTCCTGAGGAATGGAAGGATGCAGAGAAGGGACGTTTTGACAGTATTACCTCTGGCTTTGATAGTCATTAGTGGTTCTGACAGAAATGTGTGCATTGTGCAACAGGAGCTCAAACTAACAATTATTATGTAGCTTTATTGGCATGGTGTTTCAGCACTGGACAGTTCCACAAAACACTGAAATTCAGGTATAGAGTACAAATAGCACAAATACTAAAGAACAACCTTGTACATTAATTACATGGAGAATAATAGCCAGACATTTGGATGGGGTATGCTTGGGCACGTGCGCTCTATGTGGATTTGAAACGTGTGTGTGTGTGTGTGTGTGTGTGTGTGTGTGTGTGTGTGTGTGTGTGTGTGTGTGCAATAGCTCCTTATTCAGTCTAGCCTCTTAATGCCCTTTCACCAGATGGGAGCTAGCAAGGGGTGTGAGGTGGGGGTCTATTTCCCCAAGCCTCTGCATCAGGCTTCCCTTTGTCCCTCTGCCTGTCACTGCTGGCTTCACAGTGGGGTGACACACTTACTCCAGATCTCATTAAAAAGTGAGAGATGGGTGAAAAGGCTTTGATGTCTAATGTATCTGGGAGAAAGCTTGTGGGAACATAAAAACAAATCAGTGCTAGCTTGTAAAATACCTGTTCGACTATAATGCTAAATACTTATTTTTCAATTACAGTATTAATATTACAATTTAGGCATTTAGCAGATAGCAATATTATATTACATGAAGGTTGTTCTCTCTCTCACACACACACACACACACACACACACACACACACACACACACACACACACACACACACACACACACACACACACACACACACACACACACACACACACACACACACACACACACACACACACACACACACACACACTTTAATGATTTCATATTGTTCCCACTTCTTGTCCATCTGATTCTATTAGTCCCAGTGAAGTGACAGGTCTGATAGAGAGGTCTCAGTCAAGTCAACACAAATAGAACTTTATGTATGACTGCGTCGCAAACCTTGTATGTCCAAAACCACTCTCTCTCACTCCAAATAACCAATATTTCAAAAATATATATACAAAGAAAATAGTAAAAATACATCAAGGTCAAATATTTTGAAACTGAAAGCTCCTAAAATATATTTTTTACAAATTGTGATACTTGAACAGCTTATTCCATTCCATTTTCCAGGGGGAGAAATAATAGCAGCCTTCCTGGTGTGAATTCTCTCAGACCCTATAATTTCCTTCTGATTGGTAGCAATTCACTGCAATTGTGCATAATAATATTGTTGGTGCTCCTCAATTGCCTTCACCCATTCATTTCATCATTGGCTTTGATGGCCCTATTTATCCCATTACACACTGGTTGTAGCCACCAAATCCGCTATTATAGCCTAACCACTCTATAGAGGCATATATTGGTATGGGAAACACATTTCATTTTGAAATTACTCTATTACTTTTTTATATTGTGACAAATCATTGATGCACTGTGGCTTTAAGAGATGCATGTGTGTGCGAGCATAGACACCTTTGGGATGAGGCCTGATTAGACTTTGCAGTATGACGGTGTTGTACACAATATTAGCCGACCTACATGCTCACAGCGAGTCAATGATGCAACAGGCTGTGAGCTTGGAGATCTCCAGAACGAGTGAGTGGGAGGGACAATAAACAAATAGGCCCCACTGAGCACTCAGGAGACAGACACTGCCCTTGACATTTTGCCATGAAAAGAATGGGGCATCTTTTGATATTCCACGACAAAAATAACACATCATGGTGTTTTATGGACATGTAGCTATGATGACATTTCTTATGCATCTGGCTTTAGGCAAAATGGAGCAAAAACATTATATAAATAATTTAATTCATAACGATTTACGGCTTTAAATGGTTGCAACAGTACCAAAACAAAATATAATTTTGGTTACCATGAAGAAATACTTTTATCTGAGGTTAAATTTATTAGAGGTAATATATATATAATATCGGCCAAGTAAATAGGAAAAAAAGCTGCTACCTTTCCCTCATCCTCCTCATTCAGCATCATACCATAACTTCCACCTAACCAACAGATGCTCATTATGAAACGCATTTGCATAAACACCTTGTATACTCATTGTCACCCTTGGCATAATCTCCACCATGTATAACTTCAACTTTCCAAAGAGACAAAGGAGAAGCACAACTGTTTGACCGGCAAATAGATTTGAGGGTCTACGTTCCAAGCTGTTGAACACGATTATTTGATATTCACCCATAACATAATCAGTCATTCATTGCCATTCCATTTAGAACGATTTCAAATTCCCACATTGGGAGCAGGTTGATGATATTAGTCCATAGTCCATACACAGATTATTCTTTTTTGGGGACAGTGCACTGTACATAGTGAAACCCTAATATTAAATTATCCAGGACCATTTGTAATTGTGAGAGAAAAGCAACCATTTGGTTGCATTTGTAGGCCTACTACACTCTTGGAGTTAAACTGACACTAAAGGATCTTTGTAGTGCATATGAAGTGTGAGTGACAGAATGGAGTCCCAGTGAGATGGTAAAGATAAGATAATGTCACCATGCCTTTCTTTTGTCACATTATTCAGCTCTGACTTCTTCCTTTGTTATCTTTTGTGCAGTCCGTGTGTACGTCTCTCTCTCCCCGGAGTCGTCACTTGGCCACCGCATGGTGACTCACACACTGCAGAGAGCCTTCATCTGACTGACATATGGGATGAGTCACTCACACATAGCCATCTGATATGAGATATACCCGCCTATCACAGTCTGTCTCACACACACACACACACACACACACACACACACACACACACACACACACACACACACACACACACACACACACACACACACACACACACACACACACACACACACACACACACACACACACACACACACAGTGCACTGTGTCGATATTACATGTTAGTTACCTTAGTGATATCACCTGTTAGTAGTAACAGCTCATGCATCTTATCCTGTTTGTGTATGTATGGTATTACTTGGCTACGACCACAGCCAGGCAAGGAGGTCAGTGACTACTGCATTATCAAAGGCAAGACCACCAAGTTTCTGAACAGCTTCCACCCGGCTACCATCAGACTGTTGAACTATAGGCCTGAACACCACCTGGCAGGCCTGCCACACTGAAAGAATTGGCTTTGATGGACTGTTTTTCCTATGCTGGATTACCTCCTTTGGGTGGATTGTTCCCCTATGAGAACTACTTTCCCTTTGTGGATCTACCATGTGGATTGTTACCTTATGTGGACGTCATGCTGTTGTGCAGCTACCTTTTGCACCTTATGTCTACATACAGTACCTGCTGCTACTGTATGTGGACCTCCAATGCATTGCCACTCTTTTGCACCTCATGTCTTCATACGCTTATTATGCTATGTGTATATACAGTATGTAGATATCCTTGATAGCTGAATGGTTAGATGGCTAGATGGTTCAGAATCAGATTCACTTTATTGTCACTTAGTTGCACTGTCAGGTACATATATGTGAAAATATTACGCTTGGAAGCTCCAATATAATAAAAACATGACATAAGACATGGTAAAAACCTAAAATCACTGAACAATAAAAACACAGGGCATTCAGTCAAAATGTGCATAGTGCAGTGTACTCAAAGTGCATAGTGCAGCAGCACATCTCATCACATGACTGTACAAGCCGGGCTATGCAGCCAATCACACAAATCAAAGTGCATAGTGCAGTGAACTCAAAGTGCATAGTGCAGTGAACTCAAAGTGCATAGTGCAGTGTACTCAAAGTGCATAGTGCAGTGTACTCAAAGTGCATAGTGCAGTGAACTCAAAGTGCATAGTGCAGTGAACTCAAAGTGCATAGTGCAGTGTACTCAAAGTGCATAGTGCAGTGAACTCAAAGTGCATAGTGCAGTGAACTCAAAGTGCATAGTGCAGAGTACGGAAGGTTATTGCACATTCATAGTCACTTCGCATTTAGCATCCTGACAGCCTGTGGGAAACCAGCCCAGGCAAAGGTCCCAGGTTCGATTCCAGCCCTCAGCAATGTGTAAAGTGTAAAACTGAAGACACTTAACTCCAAACTGCTCCATGCGAGCTTTGCACTAAAATGCAGTACAGATTCATATGTGCAAAATTACCCTAAGGGGTCAAATTATTATTATTTATATGAATTAAAATGTTCTCCTTGCTCTCCATCTCTGTGACACCACTCGCCTTATACTTTCTTTCCTAAACAACAAAGTGATGGAGTTTGCTCAAAAATGTATTTCACCCACTGATTTACACCTGTAAACCTGTGATGTGACAATAAAATGTATTCTGATTACTTAAAATATGGTGTCCCTATTTTCATTTCATTATAGACACAACAGTTTCGAAAAGTTGCAAACATAGAAGATCTGCAAGTTCACAGCATGTCATGTTGTGTTTTGTGCTTTTCTGTAAAAGGTAAGGCGCAGTAGGGCTATGCTTTCAGCCTATACCTTTTCGGTCCGAATGTGGTGTAATTTTATATTACCATATGAAATATTAATATTTTAAAAACATACAAAATCAAAAGGAAATAGATTCCTTATTTCTGACTTTACCCATGCCCCTCAGCGACACACGTTTACAGACATAGGAGGAGATGGGACTTGAAAATGAAATTCAAAGGATGGGAGAAGGAGGAGCATATAAGGAGGGGGAGGGAGGGGAGGAAGATGGAGGGATACAGCAGAAGGCAAGGAGGAGGGTAAGAAAGATCTTGTGGGAAGACACAGGAAGCAGGAGACTTCCTTGCTGTACTACTGTAGTGTGTGTGTGTGTGTGTGTGTGTGTGTGTGTGTGTGTGTGTGTGTGTGTGTGTGTGTGTGTGTGTGTGTGTGTGTGTGTGTGACGTCGCAGCAGCACATCTCATCACATGACTGTACAAGCCAGTCACAAAACTATCATCCATGAAGACAGAGGGGGACACTGGACGGATGGGAAAGATGAAGACAGAGGGGGACACTGGACGAATGGGAAATATGAAGAAGCTACAATGACGTGACTATGATGAGGCCCATTTACAGGAGATTTTATTTTGGACTGACACACTGATGCTGTATGCATGCCATTACTGTCATTCAGTATTTAAACGTTTTTTTTGTTTTGTTGTTAATATCCCTACTTATCACAGTGTCACACAATAAATCATGCAAAAATAGCAGATCTATACGCAAACAACACGATGAGCTTGTAGATCTGCTATATTCGCTACTTTGGAAATGTTAAGCAAAGTGTTCATGCACGAAATGTTTTTAAGATGTGGTCGGCAGCTAAATAAGCCTACATATAATTTTGGAGGTCCTTGACATGAAAAAGTTTGAGAACCACTGCTTCATAGAACCTGGTTTTGAAAAGTTCAGAGGGACAGACAGTATAGGCTGACAGGAAATGGGGAGAGATGGGGGAGTGGCACGCAGCAAAGGCTGTCGGGAACGGGTGTCGAACCCACATCACACCAGCCAAGGTGCCTGAACCGCTGAGCCACGGCCCAGGTCTGAAAAGTTCTTTCTGGAATAAAAAATGGTTCCACTCCAAATAACCAATTTTCTTTGTGTGGGAGCAGTATGTGTGCAGGTTTAATTGTGGGTTGCTGCGTATTATTTGTGTATGTCCTTCCCTATTCCTCTGTGGCTTTTGTCCGTGCTTCTAAAGCTGAAATGTGTTGCTATGGAGACTGAGATGCGTGTGTAAAAAGGAATATGGAGAAATGTGGTTGTCAGGAGATGCTGAAGGATCACAGGGTTGAGAATGAGAGAGCGTGAGCTGCTGAACAGGCAGAGAGACAGGCTGGCAGGAAGGAAGGAATACAGGGAGACAGGCAGGGAGAGTTCTCTGCCTGTCTTTGGTGAAGTCCACTAAACTTTGAGTGATTTTCTTTCTCCCTTAGCCTGACTATCAGACTGAAGCAAGAGGAGCAGTCCACACAGAGAGTGGGCATGGTCTATGCCATGGGCTTGATCCAGGCTGTTTCTCTTACACACACACACACACACACACACACACACACACAGCATGCTCATGTGATGACAGGGGTTAAGCAACTGGCGACTGATAATATAGCTGTCTCATGTACTCCATCACATGATAATCACATTACACTGGCACTCCATTGCTTCCACTCTCTGTGTAATCTTGTTAAAATCCCAGTGATAGGTATCACAGTGACAAAGTGACAAATGGCACTGACTCTCTCGCGCGCACGCACGCACGCGCGCGCACACGCACACACACACACACACACACACACACACACACACACACACACACACACACACACACACACACACACACACACACACACACACACACACACACACACACACACACACACACACACACACACACACACACACACACACACACACACACACACAATATTACCAGAAAAAGAGCTAGCCCTGAGTCAAAATAACTTTGGTCTAGAACTGCTGGTTCTGTTCTTTATTTTCTATGATTTATATCTGCATCTTCCACTTCAGGGCAAGAAGACGTATTTTTGGTTCCAAATCCAGTTCCGAACCCAATTAATTTCGTTCAAGATTAGGCTCATAAGTTGATGAGCCTTATAGTTCATCCTTCTTTTATGTTGGCAGGAGGTACAGTAATACTAATCAACAGGGCTAGGTTAAGCTATTCCCCCCCCTGGTGGTTACATTGAAAACTACATGTGATTCAGGCGATACATCAGGTTTTCACATTTTTGGATTCAAAGGACTTGGGTCTATTTGCTTCCATTTTTGCACTCTCAGAGTTAGACCAGGAACCTTGAGTGTCCCTGGGCATAGTCTAAAAAAATATTCCATCCATTCAGGGATATTTACATATCTCCATAATTATTTTGCGGGTGCTTAATGCAAGCTGCTCATGTTGACTTAAACAATGACCATAATCAACCACAAAATGCAAAAAGATTATGCGATTATTATGCTACATTGAGTGTAATCCCTTGATCCTAAATTTACACATGGTATCACCAGTATCGCTAATTTAAGACTAAGAGTGTAAAAATTGATCCAAATAGGGCCATTTTGTACACTGTGGTGTCACATTTCTTGTGACAAACTAGGCTGCTACCTTAATTACAAATAAATGGTCTGGCCTGCAGCTACTGACCTGGCTCAGGCTGAACAGAGCCCGGCTTTCATTTGTCAGCTTTGAGGCTGCCTGACATATTATGCATTAGTCATTTATATGAATGTTCCCAGTTCCCCAAGCTCTCCCAGTGCCCTCCGGTACACAACTGAATCAAAAGACCTGGATTTAATTATCTGAAAGTATCTTGTAATTAAAGAGAGGGAGAAGAAAATCCTGACAGGAAATAATGTCTGGGGTGGGTTAAAGTACTTGTCCACCAGCGGTTTCACTGCATCCTCCCGGTGTGGGCTCCTCACTGGCAGGTGCAATAGCAGTGGCAAGTTTGGCAACACACAGTAATGTGTGGGGAGGATTACAGCAAAAAATGGGGTAGGATAATATATAATATATATATATATATATATATATATATATATATATATATATATATTTTGTCGATAAAATATAAAAATATAAAGAATATAGGCCTAACGTGAACCTCTGCCCCTTCAAATTATTGACAAATTACATTTTTTATTTAGTTAGTTAAAGTAAAATATCCCTTTATAGAATATAAAGACTATAAAGCTCGTCTGGGTTTTTTCTTAATTTATTTTACAAATAAAGACTACATGTCTTGATGGATGAGAACAATCAGTGTCATATGGACATTTGAGCGTATCAGCTATACGGTAGCTTTTGTTATCAACGTGTAAAGAAAAGATTCAATATTCGATCCCCCTCCGAATGAGATCTGTCTGCCCTAATGTGACAGAGTGATGAAACACCAGTGCGTTCCTAATAAGTGTGTCTCCATCTGACAGACCATGGATGCTTGTGACCCTGGGGACCAATTTGAGTGGTACACCCACACATGGTGCCTGTGCAGAATTTCCATCAACCCTCCCTCCAGTGCACTGGGGCAGTGGTGGAAGAAGTACTTTTACTTTTAAGTAAAAGTAGCAATACCACCACAATATAAAAAATAATGTTACATTGTTGTTATAAGTGAAGGTCCCCTATTAAATATTTTACTTTACCTTAAGACTTAAAAGATATTAAAAATGTACGAAAGTATTTGCAACACAATCCATTATGAAAAACGTTTTCGAAAATAGCCGATCTACAAGCTCACAACGTGTCACAATGCTTTGTGAGTTGCATATTGGCTATTTTCAAATATCTGAAGTATAAAACAAGGCTTAAGTCGTTAATGTATATTTGTAATAATAATCCAAATTGTTGTAAGATGTATAATATTTGCCTCTGAGATGTAGTGGAGTACCAGTAGCCTAATTACTCATGTACCTCAAAATTGTACTGAAGTACAGTATTTGAGTAAATGTACTTCGTTATTTTCTACCAGTGTGCCGGGTTAAGCCGGAGGTGGCGGGTTAAAGCCCAGTTGTCTTGGCAACCAGTGATGCCATCTGTCAAGGTCCTGTGCAGTGAACCACAGCGTGTAGCTTCGATATGCTTTTTAACCCAGTCTGATTTCCACCCACACCTCCATTGTGACTTTTATTTAAAGGTATAGGGTAAGTGATGCTGTTTTGTTTCTGATAGTACTATCTCTAGAGTGTTTGTTAACAGGGGTCTCCATGTCTCTCCAGCTCTTAAAAAATGGTCACGTTGGAATACCAATTTTATCAAGTTAGGAGACAGAACTTAATCAAGTCCAATTTAAAGTGATGACCTAAAGAGCTTTAACCTTAAAACAAACCCATATCACTTGCCCTATTAACAACAGTGTACTTGATAAAAGTATCCGAGTTCTGGTTTAAAACATTTAACTTGTGTATTGAAAGGTATACAAATTACAACGTATGTTGTCTTTTCAATATCAATGCATCACTGTATTAAAATATAGACATATCTCCGCAAAAATCTAAAGATTTTCCATATTTGACTCAAGTAAATGTACTTCTACTTCCAATCTGATGATTTCCACCCCCACCTCTATTGTGTTTTTAATTTAAGGAGGGGGATGGGTTGAGGTCAGAGGTAACATGGCTGCTCCATTTGCCTAAATCCTAACATATATTCTGTAGCTATGAGAGGGTTGCTTGGTTGGTTATATTCTGTAGCTATAAGGGTTGCTTGGTTGGTTATATTCTGTAGCTATAAGGGTTGCTTGGTTGGTTATATTCTGTAGCTATGAGAGGGTTGCTTGGTTGGTTGGTTATATTCTGTAGCTATGAGAGGGTTGCTTGGTTGGTTATATTCTGTAGCTATGAGAGGGTTGCTTGGTTGCCAAAAATAACGGATCTACTGTACAAGTTAACAATGTGTCATTAAGCTTATCAGTAAAGGCTTAAAGGGTTAGTTCAGATTTTTGCAATTAAAAGCTGTAGGAAATATACTTGCCATTACTAAATACTAATACCTGAGTCCCGTGGTGGGAGTTCTGGTCTGCTTTTGTTGAATATAGTTCCGGACATTTGGTGGTAGTAACTGGGGGCCAACTTTGACCCCTCTGCTACAAGAAACTATGGTTTTGTGCTGCTGCATGGTGTAGTGATACCGGACACAAAAAATAGTTCCACGTGACAGAGGGTTCTAAATTGAACGAATTCTATGTTGCCAAAAAGACAAAGGACAACAATACAATTTACGCTGGTTTTCTGGATTCATATATTCTTAATGCATGGCCCCCAGACCCCACAAAATGACTGGAACTACTTAATATTCACCAAAACAAGACCAGAACTCCCACCACGGGATTTAGGGAATAAATTAATCTCTTTACAACCATTATATTAATACCAGTAAGACGCCTGAGGGCGAGGTTGCGTGCACTGGCCATATATGGAGTGTGTCTTGAGTGTACAGGGTTTGATGAGGTCAAACCCTGCACAAATAACTTTGGGGCAGGCCCATCTAGAGTTTAAATGGACAGGTATCAGTCAAAAGGGAGACATCGAAGAGGAAGGATGGATGGGGAAGGATCAACATATATGGACATATCCATATGACAGATCAGGGATCTCCATATATGGGCTTAATTGCGACAGCACGTCGCTTTTACTATGATCCCTGATTTACTATCATCCCTGATGATAGTGATGTCACGAGACCTGGGCACAATATATGGGGGCTTTCCCCATGTATGGGGATTTTGAGTGACAAAAACGATGTCATAGTGATGTCACGAGACCTGGGCACAATATATGGGGGCTTTCCCCATGTATGGGGATTTTGAGTGACAAAAACGATGTCATAGTGATGTCACGAGACCTGGGCACAATATATGGGGTCTTTCCTCATGTATGGGGATTTTGAGTGACAAAAATGTATGGGGGGGAAAACGCAAGATTTCATAGTTAACTTTGGTCGCAATTAACCATTAATTAAAGCTGTTAGTTCCTACAGCTTTAAGTAAAAAATCTGAACTTTAAAGTAAATATAAAGCTTTAAACATCATTGGTGTGATTATTTGATACAGAAATGACTATTATAACTATAAATGGCAATTTACACAACACATTTCATTCAAAGCAAATAAATAAAGAACGGTTATAAACTCCTGGTTGTCTGTCTTGCCTTTAGGATACAGGTTACATTCCAGATGTTCAGAAACTATTCATTAACTCAGTGTGCATACTCATGAGTCACTGTAAAAAAGGTTTAACAGGCCTTTAAAACATCCGTAGTGTGTGTACCTACTTTACATACAAATGCCCATTGATTCTCCCAGACACAGGATGTGAATCATGCCCAGCTCGTCAGAATCCTTGTTACTTGCGCAAGCAGAGCGCGCAAGTAATGTGATCGGCCTGGTCCATTTGTCGTGACAGCCGTTCCGCCATTTCAGGACCCCCCCAGAAAAACATCAAATCTGTGCCCGTATTGCTGGACCAATGATGACGAAATGACCATATCTCTTACGTCATCATTTAGAGCTGGTCATACACGTATTTCTTACGTCATCATTTAGAGCTAGTCATACACGTATGTGTATGACTAGCTCTAAATGATGACGTAAGAAATATGGTCATTTCGTCATCATTGGTCCAGCAATACGGGCACAGATTTGATGTTTTTCTGGGGGGGTCCTGAAATGGCGGAACGGTTTTTTTGCTGTCACGGTTTTTGGACCAGGCCGATCACAGAATACCGCTAATCAACTTACAACTACACACTTTATACAGTATAGAGTATAGAGTATATAGATATACGTATATAGTATATGCCTATATACGTATATAGATATTGTATAACTGCTCTCAGTAATGACGTATGTAATACAACATTATGATTCTGGAATGTATAAAAGTCACAACGTGTCAAAAATGTTACCATAATTATTAATATTAGTGTGGTTTGCAAAATTAAATATATATCTAAGTATATAATTATATATGCAAAAACTAAGTTATAATATCGCAAGAAGCTCAGTCATTTAACACTCTCCGAGAAAGACGCAGACAGACTTGGCCATATCAACAATCCAGATCATTTGACACGTCCACGGGGGAAGGCTAGAAAGGGTGAAAGACTCTCAGGTGTACCAGTTAGCTGGGGTGACTCACAGCCAAAGACTCTCAGCTATCCTATGCACAGTGAAAGAAGGAAGATATTGAAACCAGGACTCTCCGAGGAAGACGCAGACAGACTCGGGCATATCAACACTCCAGATCATTTGACAATTTCACACGGAAGCCTGTTGTAAACACAGATCTAGATCAATAGGACACCTCCACACCGAAACTGACATATCAACAATCCAGATCATTTGACACGTCCACGGGGGAAGGCTAGAAAGGGTGAAAGACTCTCAGGTGTACCAGTTAGCTGGGGTGACTCTCAGCCAAAGACTCTCAGCTATCCTATGCACAGTGAAAGAAGGAAGATATTGAAACCAGGACTCTCCGAGGAAGACGCAGACAGACTCGGGCATATCAACACTCCAGATCATTTGACAATTTCACACGGAAGCCTGTTGTAAACACAGATCTAGATCAATAGGACACCTCCACACCGAAACATACAGAAAAACAATGGAACTATCTACAGATATACCTTCAAATAAAAGGATGAAGAAGGACCCCGTAATTAAAATCTCAGCATTAAGTTCATTATCATTTGGAAGTCGTGAAAGATGGAAAATCTGTGGAAAGGTAGTTACTAAAAGTGAACAACGTAAATTTACTAACGGAATATACTTCTTCTTTCGGATTACAGACAGTACAGCAACAATTAAGGTAACAGGATTTACTCAAGAATGTGACAAATATTTTAATTTGATTGAAGTAAACCAATGTTATTTCATCACTGACGGACAATTTAAAGAAATAAATGCAAAATATTCTACGGACGCGAAAAATTTGAAATTATACTGAAATCAAGGACAGAAATTATTGTATTTGATAGAGATGTGGAAATTTTGAAACCTAAGTTTAATTTCACCAGGATACCTGACATACAGTTGTTAGAAGACAAATGTGTCATAGACGTATTGGGGATTTGCATTAATTTCTCAGAAGTAAAGACTATTTCTACAAATAATGGACCACGTAGAAAAAGGGAATTACAGTTACTGGATTCATCAAATACAAAAATTATATATACAGCTTGGGAAGAAGACACAACCATGGATACCGGTTCTCTTTACCCTATTTTAATTTTACAGGGAACCATCATAACTAGCTATAATGACAAAAAGAATCTGACTAGTAATACAGGTACTATATTATATAGGGAGCTTGATATACCAGAAGTTCAAGAATTAAGATTATGGTTTGAAAAAGAAGGAAAAAAAGTAATATTAAATGAGGAACCAACAGAAAAGTTTTCTTTTAATATGAACAACGTAAATGACTTAGAGACGGAAATATTATATAGTTATTTGGGGAGGATTATTGAGTTTAAATTGGAAGATTCGCCAACGATTTTATGTCGAACTTGTGATGAATCGGTCATTCGACTCGTGGATGAAGGTTACTTTTGTAATTCGTGTAATACAACATCTGACAATTGTAAATCAGGATTAAAGATCATATTTAAAACGCAATATATAGCAGTGTGTGATCAATACCTTTTGATAAGTTGTCAACATGATATTATTTCTGAAATGTTGGGTGAGTCAGAAGATTATTTGATTGAATTAAATGGTAGTAATAAAAATAAGTTTAATGAACATTTAGATGCATTAAAATCAGAAATCGTTATGTTTAAAATCTGCCTGAAAATAGTAACAAATAACATAAAAAAGAATGTAACTATCACAGCGACAGATTTCAATGAAGACCATAATACTGAGATAGAAAGAAGTATAAAGACCTACATGTCAAAATTAGGCTTTAAACAATTAAATACAAATCCAACTACAGATTACGGAAATATTTTAGATCATGTATATTTTAACAAATGTGAAAGTATTATTATAGAAATTGAAGTTAGAGACACATATTACTCTGACCATGATTTAGTATTAATATCACTATAGTCTAACATGAAATAGATTTAAAATTAAAATTACATTTTTAATTCAGTTTATATACTTTTTTTTATAGGCGTTTACATACATAAATTAGATAGGTAGTAAATAGTTACACCTAATAATTACACATTTCAAATGTTCCTTCACAGAGATATTGAGATTCCACCGTTTACAGAAAAAGTATACTGTATAACATATTTTAATTCAGTTTATATACCTTTTTTTTTCAACACATATAAATGATTTATTTGTCTCTGAAAAACAAAAAATGGATCCAGAATATATCTACAACAATAAAACAGTATTTCTTATATAGATAGAAACTAGAATCATACTTAATACTAAATGATTACATGTATAGTAGGTAGCAAATAATTACATCTAAACATTAATCATTTCAAACGTTCCTTCACAGAGATACTGAAATTTGGCAGTTTACAGCGGGCGAAAACATTACATGCGCGCTCTGCTTGCGCACTAGTTGGCCATTTATGGCCTACTAGTGTGCAACAAGCAAGTATGCACTCGACAGAGTGCAGTTCTAGTTACTTCTATTTTTCTCGCACAGGAAAAATAGTGGTTCTTTCCTAGATTCCACGAAGAACCATCACGTACTGTACTGTACAACCACTATTTAAATAATTTAAATCCATAATTCAATTAATTATAATAATTGGAGGAAATAGAAATGGTTCCTTTCACCACTTGAATGCAAGCATCCCAATATTGGGCATGTCTTGATTGGTAGACATTCGCCAAAAAGAACACATCTGTGCCGCCCTCACGTAGAAGAGTGTATTGTCAGTAAGTATAAACACATTCCTTCAATAAAGATCCCCATACTGTACATGTAAATGTTTTACTTTCTTTATATGATGATTTCCTTTTTTTTAATAGAAGTGTATATTTGTACGTCTTTAAATGTTCTGATGAATTGAAAAAGGTGGACCCTGTTGTAAACAATTACCGGTAAGTATAAATGCTTAATCATGGTTCGTCCACAAAGTGACATATTTTGTATTGACTTGTGCTTTCGTTTGAAATGTACCCATTCTGCATACTGTGAAATACAAATTTCAATTAATCAATCAATAAACATATTGCATGTAAAATTAAATTACTCAAGTAACTCTCACATGTTACACAATAAAAGAACAATGCAATATTGGACCACTTCACTCCAGGTTTACAAACAATCAACAATCATCAAATCGAACGACACTCTCATCACTGATAAGTTGAATGTGGCCAATTACTTAAACATCTTTTTGAAATTTGATGTATGATGATAATGTATATATGATGATGTAAGAGTTCCCCTACTACTCACTTCACACAAGTTTGATTTTTTTGAGGGGAGCTAGCCCCTCCTATGTCCAGCTTGGGTCTGTGTAAACACAAACATTGCAGACAAAAGTGTATAAACACAAACATTGAAGACGCCACTTTTGTGGAAGGCTGGGCAACGTTGACATTTATGAATGAATCGTGACGTATAGGACATGACACGTGACGTAGATGTACGACAAGAACAGCACGGGGTACTACGATAGGAGCCAACAAATCATATCAACGCTGGAGGGGTACTACCCGGAAGACTTTGTCGTTCTTCCGGGTGCTTCAAAACGCCACTGAGCAACTTCCATTGAAGTGAATAGCTGTCGCTCCTCAATCCGTTCTCCAGATATTTTATAACTATATGGTGTAAACGCAAACATTGAACACAAAAGTAATGACGCAAATTATGATTGGCCGGAATGAGATGATATGACGTATGATGATAAGAGCGCCCCTCACTTCACACAGGTGTGATTTTTACAAACATAGCCACAACTTTGGTTAACAAACTGCCCTCCCACTCTGGGCGTTTTGGTGTAGACTAGAGCACATCAAAGCGTTCTACTAAAACCTAGGTGTAGGTTATCCTAGGTTAACCATAGCTACAAGTATCACCCACTCTCCATCAAACAGGGACAGGTCCCTCAAGATTTCAAACTTTCTAAAGTAACCCTGCACAAGAAAGGCAGAAAATTAGACCCCGGTAACTACCACTCTATTTCTATTCTTGGCGCCATCTCGAAAGTGATTGAAATAAGTCAGGTCAAAAAGTATCTTGCAAAAAAAAGGGAAAAGAATCGACCACATCAAACATGAGGTGGATGCTGTGTGGATGGAAAGAATAATGCAAACATAACTAAATAGGACATGGAGGCAAGCAGGGAGTGGAGGCACGGACAGCAGGTCTGCCTCCTCTGGATCTCTCAGTGGGAATGGCAGGGACATTGCTTTTATAGCTCTCTGGAGGCACCGGGCCCAGGTGCTCTCCAATGAGCAATCAAGATGGAATTCCCCACCCAGGCTCACCTATAGAGGGTATTCGCGTGACATCATCGTACCTGGAAGTTGTGCGGGAACACCCACTGAGTGGCAAAAAACTACTTTCTGGCCTTGACAGCTCATTCATCCAAACAGAAAAGTCCTACAGTATCTGATTGCATTAAACAATGTTAAACTCACCAACATTGCAGCTGTACGAAAAGCTTGAATTATCCTCTATCTATCTGCAGATTTGTTTCATAAATATCCACCTTAGAAACGTTATGAGCTACTTTCTGTCAAGAAATGCCCTGCATTTGATTATGTTTGTGTCAAAGTTTGGAAGTGCTTGTTTTCAATAACACAACATTTTGCTGCCTCCTGCATTATGTGACATTTAGAAACAGGTGGTACGCAGGACAGTTGAGTGATTTCCAACGAGCGCTTCCAAACTCCAACACTCCATGCTGCTCAATGTTTTGCCACAGTCTAGATGAGGGGGGCGTGTCCTGATGGGAAAATCATGCATGTGCATACTCTCTATTAATTAGGCAGGTGCTCCCTAACCACTACACATAATGTGTGTCTATATGTGTGGGCCATCACCTTAATGTCGTGGTCCCACTATAGGAACCACGGCTCCCCACTTAACATGAAATTAATGAACTACAAGTTAATCAAACAATCTATTTGAGTGACCACATCAAACACGAGGTGGATGCTGACAAATACTGTGGCATGGTCATGCTGGACCTCCAAAAGGCTTTCGACACCGTAAACTACCACTCCATACTGATTAATAATCTTAAAGCAATTGGTTTTGATAGCACAGGTGGTGGAGGTGAATGGAACAATATGTGAGCTGTGGCGTTCCACAAGGAAGCATACTAGGACCTTTACTATCATTACTATATAAACGACATGATCGACATCAGCTTGTGACTGCAACTTGTTCCTGTTCACGGACAAGTAAGACGCGCAAACGCGGGAAGCGAACGCAGCTCGTGTGTGTGTGTGTGTGTGTGTGTGTGTGTGTGTGTGTGTGTGTGTGTGTGCTACAGCTGCGCCCTGTGTGTGTGTGTGTGTGCTACAGCTGCGCCCTCTGGTGGTGAGCGGGTGGTGTAACAGCGGGACAGACACACACACACACACACATACACAGACATTCAGCCCTTGCTGTCATAGTAAGTGGCTCACTGCGTTCGCAATGACTCTGCACTGCTGGTCTCAGACAGAAACAAATTGCAGGTTGAAAAGGCCCTCAGCTCTGAACTCGGTAGAATCTGCACCTGGCTCGCTGATAACAAACTATCACTACACCTGGGAAAAACGGAATCCATTCTCTTCAAAAAGTAATCTCAGCCAGGCAGACGGCTCCTCAGTTAAAGTGGGTGACAATACTATGAGTCTATGACACAGAAAGATGATATTACCTAACTAGGTTCCATCCTGGAGGCAAATATTTGACATGGGACATGGCCAAAGCATTTCCGGGGGTCCCCAGCCAAAAAACATAGAGAACCCCTGGTCTAGAGGGGTGGGCGAGGAGCTTGGAGCAAGCGCTGGAGAAATATTGGTTCACCGATCAGAACCACGATAGTCTAATGTCACAATTAAACTACTACAAAACACCACTGTGACCAATTGGCATACACACTTGTTACATAACACAAATAGCCTATATATTTTACAAACAGGCATTTCTGCAGCAATACAACAACTCAGTGTGGTGAATCAACTTGAAATAATCCAGGTAAACTATTTACTGTACACAAACTTTACAGCAGGTAATCCAATCAGAGATGGACATGCACATTTAAGATTGCAAGACCTTTTTACATCAAACTTCACAAAAACATATATAGGAATTCAAAAATAATGAACTGCAAGTCTTGGTGAAAGAATACATACCAACGATGCTACAACTGGTAGAAGATTTCAGCAGATGCTTGAAGATGAGTTCTAGTCTGCATGCGTCATGGAATGTTCTTCTTCTTGTGCTAGACTAGATGCCTATGCCCATGGAGCCGTCCCTGATTGCTTGTGTGTTCATTTGCCGCTGCTGCATACATCCGCTTTCTTTCTTCTGCACCGGGTGTCCATAAGGACATGTTCCACATTTTGGTCTTTTTTGCAAGTGTTGCATAGTCCATCTGGGACTTCTGGGTGTTTCCCCATTTTTGCCAAACCCAGGCCAGTCCACAATGCCCCATCCTATGTCTGGTCATAAACTGTCTGCCTTCTCTCTACCCCAGGTAGCACTCCCCTTTCTTGACACTATTCTGGATTTAGAATTAATGCCTTCCCTTATTTTCCCTTTCCCACTGCTCCTGCCATCCTGCTGTTATTTCTTTTTAATGATAGATCTGTCATGGAATGTTTGCAATCAAATTTAGTACACTTCCTGAAAGAGGTCACATGACGTGTGTCACATGACAAAACTTAAGCCTACTTCATGTATTTCTTAAAGAGACACTACCTGCCATAGGAAACAATGAATTCACATCTTTTCAAAATAAAACGCACATGGGACATACTGTCCCACTGAGCCCTTTTTTAGTCTAATAGACATCTAAATGGCCGTCTAAAAATCGTCTAAAAATGAACGTTCTTTTTAGATAAGACGTTGAAACAACGTTGTTTCAACGTCTATATAGACAAGTCTATATCGACGTTTAAAAAACTGATAATCAACGTTAGACCGCTAAAATACTTTCATTTTTAGACGGACGTCTAATAGACGACTATTGCTCAGTGGGGTATCACCCCTCAACGATTAGCCAGTTCTCCATAAAAGTCAAAGGGAATTCACACATACTGTACTTATTGCCAACTCCTCATCTTCACTCTGTAACTTTAAACATAGATTGAGGGCCAGCCTCTTGAAGCAACCCTCTCCACTTGATTCTAACGTAATGTAGCTTTATTGTGCACACTCAGACACAGACAGACATGCAGGTACACTTAGGCACACTCAGGCTTGCACACGCACTCTCACACACATATAAGCCCTCCATGGGTTTCTTTTCTCACCTGCACATACTTATCTTTTATTGATGTTACCTTTTTTGTACTGTTTTTATTGTGCGAATAAACTAAACTAAACTAACGATGTCTGGAAAAGTTCACCCTGGATAACCAACCTGAACCATACAATACATGGAGAAGACTGGATCATCACCTAGATCATATATCCAGCCACTCTTGTTGATCTGACCTCATCATACCCTGTACACTCAAGACCAGTACACTCACGATCCAGTCTTCCCTTAATGCCTCCATACAGTATATGTTCACGCCTCGTGACACATCATGCCACCATACTGTATATATATATCCCTCCATATGCCATCTCCATATATGAGAAGACTGGAACATCACCTAGATCTGCATATATGGAGCCGGCCAGCAACTATTGTTGATCTGACCTCATCAAATGTCATCCACATATGTATACATATTGTGTATTTTGGTGGCCCCCTCGGCCAATCAGGAACCACCCTTTCAATTTATAGGACATTAAAACATTTGGACCCATTGTAGTGGATATCTGGAACGGGATTTATAAAGACATGTAACTCAGATGTTTCAATAACTTGGTTGAGGTAAGTTGCGGTCTCTGCTTGCAGCCTCGCACACAAGTAGGCCATTCATGGTCCATTGTGGTCCTGGCAAATAATCGGAGATGGGATATCGGTTATAATTTCACCCCTAATAATTATCTGACATCATAAACTCCATTAGTTAGTGACTGCGAGAGTGAGGTCTAGCCAACACCAACTAGGGATTCCTGGATCGCTGCCCTCCACAATTTACTATCTAACATCAGGTTCTTGAGCTCTGCAGTGTTGTTAGCTAAGATGTCGCGCCGCAGTATATGGCTACATAGGTGGTACGCTTCTTTCCCCTCCTGGGTTGGCTCCCATAGAGTCAATTTACTTGCCTCATGTTCTGGGTGCCTGACACAGTGCCCTGGCAGCCTCATCCTTCTCTCTCTGACATTGTCCGTAGCGTGTGGTAGGTCCCCATAGAGGTCCACATTTCTGATGCGGTCTGTCCATGTGACACCCAGTGCCATTCGTAGCATTCTTGTGTATAGACTCCATCCAGGGCTTTTTCCTGTTGTACTGTGAGGGTCCATGTCTCTGCCCCATATACAGCAGTACTGACTCCAACTATGAATAGCCATAGCCACACCATATTTGCACATGACTGATATTAGGACTCCATATATGGATATGACCGACATACTGACAACACGAGGATGACACAAGCACTGTAGCCAATGAAATG
The DNA here is from genome assembly GCF_964188405.1 of Protomyctophum parallelum. Lineage (NCBI taxonomy): Eukaryota > Metazoa > Chordata > Actinopteri > Myctophiformes > Myctophidae > Protomyctophum > Protomyctophum parallelum. The sequence continues at coordinate 36,585,333 of NC_139699.1, forward strand.
AAAGGATGGAACCAGTCAATAGGGTTTTTATACTGGATTTTTGATTATTGCTGAAAATAAACTCTGGCAAATAAAGGTTCACGATACTCAGTACAAACATGGCAGCAACACTGGTGCGTTTGTTCCGCGGAGGTTTAGGAAAGGGTCTGAACATTGCAGGTTGCCTTCACCACCCTGCCAGGTTGGAGAGCACCAGCGCTGAAACCAGACCCACAGTGAGGCCAAAGGATGCGGTCACTCACAACCAGCTGGCTGCATTCGGGGAGTATGTGGCTGAGATGCTGCCTAAATATGTCCAACAGGTCCAGGTGACATGTTACAATGAGTTAGAGGTGATGATCCACCCAGATGGAGTTGTTCCTGTGTTGACCTTCCTGAAGGATCACACCAACAGTCAGTTCAGCAACATGACTGACCTGACGGCCGTCGACGTTCCCACACGTCAGAACCGCTTTGAGATTGTGTACAACCTGCTGTCACTGCGTTATAACTCTCGTATTCGTGTGAAGACGTACACAGACGAGCTGACGCCACTGGACTCTGCTGTCCCCGTCCACATGGCTGCCAACTGGTACGAGAGAGAGGTGTGGGACATGTTTGGGGTTTTTTTCTCCAACCACCCGGACCTGCGTCGCATCCTGACAGACTACGGCTTCGAGGGTCACCCCTTCAGAAAGGACTTCCCCCTGTCAGGATACGTGGAGGTGCGTTACGATGACGAGCTGAAACGCGTCGTAACGGAACCAGTGGAGATGACTCAAGAATTCAGGAAGTTTGACCTCAGCACCCCATGGGAGGTGTTCCCAGCGCACCGGGAGGCCAAAGCTGAAGCCCCTAAACTAGAAGCTGGTGACAATACACCTGAGAGAAAGTAGGCCCCAGAGACCCGTCAGTTCTCTCTGACATCACATTCATGTCACCATGACTCAGCCATAACCGTATAAGGAGTTCCCAATGTAGCTAGCTATGTCCAATATGGAGTCAGCTCTGTATATCAGCACAAAAGGGGACATGCCCATATATGGGAATATACTGATGGCATCAGTGATCTCCATATATGGTCATATGTATAGGGAGAAGGACTGATATATAGTAAATGACAAGGACTTTATATGGTCATGTGTTTATATGGGACCAACCAACTTCAAGGGTACAGTATGGTCAAAAAAGTTAGACAGACAGATACAGAGATCTCCATATATGGGCACAAAAGGGACACAGACAGACAGACACCCGTCTTCTGACAAAGCCCGACATAGTGGTCGGATCGGATGTGCGACGTAGGTGTGAGGAACCTATAGAACCTCTAGTTTATGTAAATAAAGAAAACGAATACAATTAATGTAAAATACATTATAACTTATTTCCAGGTTTTGGGAGTACAAACTTCACTTAATTGATTTTTTTTACCAGGGAACACTAACCCAAAAATTTCCAAGATTATTTGAAAAGCCGATGTAGCCTAGTTGATTAAACTGACTTTTGCCAGGGACACCCTGGAAGTGAAGTCTCGGGACCCCACTTCTCTTGCTCTCTAGACCAGGAAATTTGAATATAGAATATATACAATTACACATTCGTTACTGGTTAACAAACCATAGGCCAATAGGGCTGGTTCTATTACATATTTGAGCTTTGTTGGAGCGAGAGTTACAATAAAACCTGCTCCATGTATCAAGAGGTTGTGATACTGCATCATCTTCCAGTGAAAGGCGAGATGATGCCAGTGCATGGCCACTGATTGTATTTGCCTCGCGTATATAGCCAGACAAATCTGCCTTTGCAATGCAAATTGCCCCAGGTTAATGCAGTGATATTTTCTGGCTACACAAGGCTAGGACTGTACACCATCAAATACACAACCTCTCTCATTAGCCCAATAGCACCATCACACCCCAAGGTCACCTACCTAAGAAGACATGAGCGGTGAGTGAGGAGACAGTCTGCAGGCCTCCAGCCCCATGCAGTGCTTCTGGTCCACCAGCCATCGTCGGCATTAAACTACAGAAAACAGGTGGTGAGAAGGAATTTAGTCTTATCATCGTTCAGAACCATGTGTATTTTGTAGGAAGGCAAAACACATGCAGATATAACACTATTTACTGAAAACATGTATTAACAATTTTAACAATTATAGGACTCCTGCAGAGGCTTTAACACAGTGTTAGCGGCGCGCATGTGAGTGTAAGTGTAATCAATGTGTGTTCTCAGGGTGCTTAGCAAACAAATGAAAGTCAAACAATTCACAGTGGATAATTGGATCATGAGTTGTGTCACTTCTTGTAAACTGACTCAATCATAATTAATTGTTAACTTTTGACCTGTAGCCTACTGTACCTTCCTTGGACACACTGTAGTCTAATCCCCATTCTGCAATAAAAAAATGCAATCAATTTACTCACCGCATTCCTTAATAAGTGCGCGAAACTTTAAACTCTGAAATATAAATATGAACAAATGTGTGAACAAAATACAAATCCAACCGAACGTGTTCAGAAAGCGTTTTAGCTATGTGAGCAGCGCGGCCCCACGTGTGTAAACTGACACCACAAACTTTGAAGACGCGTCGCTGGGTGTTTGCTTCAAAACGGAAGGTGGCCTCACTCTATTACAGCAGATACAGTATATTGTCTTACTGTGCAGTGCAGCGGACCTCTGCAGGGAGGAGAACATCTGGTTAAAGTGATTTATGCTTCTGCATTTGTATGAAGATTCTCTTTTGGTCGTTAATACTGAAGGGACTTTCTGTAGGCACCAGCTAACTATTTTGTAAGTCGCTTTTTTCGTTCTATTTAAAATGGGTGTGATGATGATGATTGTGATGAATGCTAATGAATGCAAGTATGAACCACAACCAATGTTTGTAATTGGGCAGAAATTGATTAAATAATTAATTAGAACAACTCATTTAGCAGGTCAGACTAATTAGTTCACGTTGAAATAACCGTTTGGCACCTAATGTAAATATTTGTCATTTCTATTGTTAATATTCCAAAGGCCTATGGCTATGAAAGCATTCTTCTTTTTTACTATACTATTACTATTGTATTATTGTCTGGAATGCACATGTCCAAACTAGGCTAGTAGGCTATGTTCTACTATGAATACCCTGTAGCCTAACCATTCATTAATAAAATAAATAAATAGTGATGGAAACTTTCAAACATAAGTGATCAAATTCCCCAATGAATTCTACCAATAAATAATTTAATAATTTAAATGTCTGGCCATAATTTTAGGAGAGACATGTACTGTTTTCAGTTAGTGAAAGTAGTAGCACACATAGACTCAGTATGAATGAATTCAAGAACATTCACAAGCAGAGCTGTAGGGCAGTATTCGCTGGGCCAACTTCCACTCAATGAACACACTGTACAGAGGCAACCACTGTTTATTTGATAAATGTGACATTGAAGCGGTCAAGGATGAGATTCTTTGCTTTTGTTTCTTTTATTTTTTTCTCAGAGCTCAGCGGTCCAAATATTTTATTATCGTTTTCCAGTGGAATTCTAGAGCAAGGCCTCACAGTACAGCAGCAGGCGATAGACCTTACCATCCCGTCCCCTGTGTCGGCAGGACGTTTATTTAGTCTAGAAGCAGCAGAGTGGAAGCCATGGGGTCAGGGCTCATAACAGAAATATATATGTCAACTATACATAATCCTGTCCATTCATTACCTCCCCTCCATCCTCCAGTCTTGCATTACCTCTGTTTTAAGCTGCTTCATTCCTATGACTGATACGCGAGACAGCATCCAGGGCTGAGAGTGTTGATGCTGCCGGCAATGCTGACGAACATCCACTTGATCTTGATGTTTTGCCACGGGTTTATTCAAAGTGTTTGGTAAATCGACACCGATGGCTGATGCTAAATGGACTCTATGCGGTGTGCTGTTTAATGTACAGGAGTGAGAAGCCTCCAGGTTGCGAACAACACATTCCATTTTCACACTGCAGGCATTTGTTCTTTGTAAAATGCACTTTCACTTGCCAACCTGCATTGGTGAAACAGTTGTCTCTTTCAGAAAGAAATGTGATGCTTACGCTCATCTACAAGAGCAAACACGAGAGGGGTGCCTATCATTTCAGGAAAGAGAATTCTGTCAGCTAGTTGAGAGGTAGATTGTTTACCAGACCCAGATGTATAGGAAGACTTTGGGCTCATCCTCAAGAAAGACCCGTTTGGAACCGTGGCGAGGGAGTCAAACCATCCATCACCCTGTCATCTTTATGTACATCCTCAGGTATTTCAGAGACTTGAACACAGATACCTAACTTTGCAGTTGTTTTTTAGATGTGTAATTGTAGATATTCCCTCCTTTGCAGTTACTCTGTGAAGAGTTCTCTTTTATTATGCACTGGCACCCGACATGCAACACAATTACAGGCTGTGGAATGTCACTCATGCAAATATGACTTTGGAGACGTACAGTAGGTTGGGCAAAGTAAATGAGCTAGAGTTGCAAATGTCAGTGCACTGCAGGTATGGGCCTGTGTGTGTAGTGTACTGCTTTACTGTGCATGCATGTTTGTGTGCCTGTGTGCATGCATGTCTATTCGCTGGCATACATCTTGGCTCTGCAACAGAATAAAGAGTCCAGTGTCTAGAAGCTGGCCCAGTGTGTGACCTTTACCTTGGCTTCCCAGCATGGCCATCTTGTAGCAGAGGTGTGAATGTAGCACCTGTATGCTTTGTTAGGGAGAGACGATCTCATGCCCTCCCGGTCAACTTGTTAAACAGTCTCATAGTTGGCAGGCGGACCCCACACACCATACAGCATACACTATGTCTCCTTCCCGTGTCTGCATGACATGTTTACAAAAGACCCCTTTCACTGAGGTCACTGGGGAGGTTTGTATGAGGCACTGGCACCCATTTGTCTGCGACATCATCACACCAATCTTTGGATTCTCGTGTTCTTGTGGGTATAGTGCATCGCACGTGTAAACTGCATGATCCACTGACACACATACTGTAGGTACCTCTAAGCCTAAACTTTTGCCCTACTTATAGTAGGGCAAAAGCTCCATATAGTAGCCATAAATAGGATAAAAAAAAACTCTGCTTTGAATTTGCTCTGCACCGACTCACAACACAAAAAAGACAGGTGGTATACAATAGATACGTTTAAAGAAGCAGCTGTTTTGCTCTATATACTAACATTACCTGTCTGGGTTACAACCATCTGTTCTCTAGTTATTTTATACCCAGAAGACATAAGGCCTACCTGTGGCGAGGACATCATCGTAGTTATATAGCATGAACTTATACTTTCAACATGAAAGTAAGAAGTCATCAATAATAATAGTAATCACTATCTTCTGTCATTAGACAGCGTTTATCCTACCTAGTGACCCAGTGCAGGTGTTGTTGTCTTAACTCCAAATGATTAGCAGTGAGCTGACTGAGTGAGGATTACTGGCAGCCAGAGCATGTCTCTGCATGGGGCTGTTGTTTATGATGGAGTCTGGTCTGGAAACAGGACAAATGAGCCATGCAGTAGCTCTGGGCTTTAGATGTACTGTAATCTTATTAAGTCTTAGCCTGTAGCCCATTACTGTAGCTTCTCTATCAAGTAATGGTGTGTATTGTTTGCATGTGAGTAAAGACTTTCCACAGCATTCTATGGTTAGTGTGGGTGCATTGCGCAAGTTGGCTCAAATCTGTCTAATCATGGTTTGTTATCTTTGTGCATTCTTCAGTGCGAGAAAGCCCATGTGGGCACCCACCATTACTACCCTTTCACTGACACAATTCTTTGTTTCCAATCCATACTCCATACATATTGAACATCTCCACCCCACACGCCCCATCCTTCTATCCTCCAGCCCAAATTCAGCCCATTGTTTATGTGCCAGAGGCAGTTCCACACTATTAGTAACAGTCAATTGTAATTGAGTTCAATTCTTAATAGTTAGTAGTTGAACTGAAATAAATGTGTCATAACCCGGCCCGTTGGGCCATGACAAATTGAGGAGGACACAGAGCAGTGTTCAAAATAACAATAATTTATTTGCAAGAGATAACTAATAATACTTAATATAAAGAATAATGCTTACAGAATGTATGAGATGTGGAAGTCAGTAAGATCAGCGGTGTCAGTGTGGATGTGTGGTTAATATGGTGAAGGTGTGTTGTAGTGTGCAAATCAAACAGTGAGGAGCAACAAACAGAAAGGTGCTGTCATCTGGAGTGGGACAAAGAGAATGGCTGGCAAGCCCTCTTTTATAGGGTTTCAGGAGCACTGATCAGGTGCTCCTAATGCACCTAATGAGAAGTCTCAAGTGGGCCGACGCCCACATGATCTGTGGGAGAAACACACAGACAGGGCAGTACACCATATACACAGCATAGGCCCTGCAGGCCAGGCCAAGGGGCCGTGACAAAACAATGTGTATCTATTATTTGCAGCAGGGACTTGGCTAATAGATAAGAGAGGAGGGAAGCATGAGCAGTGAGGTGGAAGCCCTGGACAGTCCTCTGAGTCCCACACACCTGACTGGCCTGGGGATGAATTGTCCAGTCAGTCCCAGATACAGACCTCCTGGTCCGGGCTTGGCCAGCCCCCAGGAGTTCAACCAGTGGCTACCCTGCCGTCATGATGCCGGCCTGCTACCGATGAAAGAAGACCTGGCATTGTGGCTCAACACTATCATGGGTGAGATACAATTTACTTTTTAGTATGAGTTTCCTTTTCACTGGATAAACCAATACATTATATACGTTATATCCAGATCTAAAATCACACTCTTATCATCATACATCATCACATTCCGTGCACAGCCAATCAAATCATCACACAGACACACAAAGCTGGGCATATAGAGGGGCAGACATAATTCAACAGTTTACTTTGATTAGAATAATAACAGTAGGTTGAAGAAATTTAGTTTTCAATCCTTTATAGAGTAGACCATCGTCTGCTGTGTACAGACAGTGTTAAATTAATACCATGGATTTAGATGTACCACGTTTTGTTGCCACCAAGTTGAAACCACTATATTCATGGTTTCAACTTGCAGGGCTAAGCTGGCTTTGAGACACAAATCTTTGCCGCAACATATTTGTGATATCTTCATAATACAAATAGTAATCTGTGGTTGTGTTTCTCACAACATCGTGATATGTTGTGAGCTTGTAGGTTGGCCCCATATAGGAGTGCCAGGTTGAAAGCGGTTAACCTACATATTATCCTCCAAGCTTTAAAAGCCTCTGTGGTGAGATTCCAGAGGAAAAGGTACATTTTCCCCTCTTTATGGCATTGTCAGGGAAAACATAAAGGTTCTGCACATGTTACAACCTGTTGGATTCTGGGAGATGATTAGACAGTCTCCCCCACTGTCAGACGCAGGTTTTTACTACATGCGCATAAACACAACAAATCAGGTTGTAAAGTGTTATTGGTACGGGGTGGCATGGTGGTATGAGGGCTGCTGTCAAAAAGAAACAATGTTGATTTCCTTTTGTTTTGCTTTTGCTGGTGCATTGATCTTGGCCACCTTTAGTCATTTGTGTGGGACAGCCTTATACTGTACATTAACAGGCCTTATACTGTACATTAACAGGCCTTATACTGTACATTAACAGGCCTTATACTGTACATTAACAGGCCTTATACTGTACATTAACAGGCCTTATACTGTACATTAACAGGCCTTATACTGTACATTAACAGGCCTTATACTGTACATTAACATGCCTTATACTGTACATTAACAGGCCTTATACTGTACATTAACAGGCCTTATACTGTACATTAACAGGCCTTATACTGTACATTAACAGGCCTTATACTGTACATTAACAGGCCTTATACTGTACATTAACAGGCCTTATACTGTACATTAACAGGCCTTATACTGTACATTAACAGGCCTTATACTGTACATTAACAGGCCTTATACTGTACATTAACAGGCCTTATACTGTACATTAACAGGCCTTATACTGTACATTAACAGGCCTTATACTGTACATTAACAGGCCTTATACTGTACATTAACAGGCCTTATACTGTACATTAACAGGGGCCAGAGTCTTTTCAGGCCTTTACACACCGTGGGCGGGATGAATGAAGCTCAGTAAAAATTACATTGCTTTAACCACAGTGTAATATTTGCATTCTGTGTGAATCAGAATCAGAATCATCTTTATTTTCACATCACAGGATTACAGGTGTAAAGAAGTGAGTGAGTGAAATTGTGTTTTCAATTGTGCTCCATCGTCTGTAGTTTTCGTAAGAAGAGAAAGGACAGAGGGTAGAACAGGAGATGTGAAAAGAAAAACAAAATAACACAGGACCAAAACAGGTTAAATAATAAAGGATATACAGATAGCTTGTGTAGTAGCAGGCATGTACATTATGTTTTGAATATTGGAATCATATGCAGGTGTGTGCATGTCCATCACATCACAAAAGTGGGTGAAATTTGTTAGTTCCGATTGTGTCTTTTTCCTCCAAGAAAAACAAAGGACGGGAAGAGGAGGGGGGGGGGGGGGGGGGGGTGGGTTAAGGAGATCAAGGCAGGAAAAAGGAGGAAAGTTTGAGTGCTTTCACCACAAAGACTACAGGTAAAGGGTTTTCTTCTGTGTGTTTCTTAGATATTTACAAGCTTTTGCTACAAACTGTACAACCAAAGGGTCTCCACAAACACTCACATGCACACGTGTACACACGCGTGCACGCGTACACGCACGCATGAACGCACGCAGGTAGTTTTAGCGACCAGGATTATTGCTTGTTTTTGTGAGGGTACCTACCCTATAGGGGACACGGGGAGAACATACAAACTACACACAGAAAGGCCTTTCGCCAACCCCACCTCGGATAAGGGGACTGATGACACGGAGGAGGGAACACGCCCCCAGCGCCCACAGCGTCCCCAGCGGGAATCGAACCCAGGACCTTCTAGCTGTGAGGCACTACCGACTGTGCCACCATGCCCCCAATATACTCAACCTTTTGTTGTGATGCAGAGTGTTGAACCCAATTATGCAGAGTAACCACAGACAAGTATAGCCGTTTAAGGATTTAATCAAAAATAGGAAGCAAAAACCTTACACAGAAGTTGAACGCAGGAAAAACCAGGAATATATCTTACTTCAGTAGAACACAGGAATCAGGAATGGCGGAATGACAAAAAGTCAACAGAGGAGAGGAACATGCATCGGCAACAACAAACTATGAACTGACACAGAAGTTTGCAAAGAGTCCAGTCTTATAGGGGGAGGGTTGATTGACGAATAGTTCACAGGTGGAATGACGAGGGAGTTGGAGACAGGTGAGTGAATGTGACTGAAGAGTGGAAGGGGGAGGGGGAGTTGCCAGGTCTGACAGGGTTGCCAGGTCTGGCAAGGTCTGTGGAGACAGATCCTAACAGTACCCCCCCCTCAAGGGACGAATACCAGACGTCCAACAACCTTAACGAGGGACACGCAGGGCGGGTGGAGGGGGCCTGGAGGAGGGAAACTGAGGCAGAGCTGGAGACTTCAGGGGGACGGCCGGGACGATGGCCAGAGGCGGAGCCTGTGCACTCAGGTGGGCGGCCGGGACGATGGCCAGAGGCGGAGCCTGTGCACTCAGGTGGGCGGCCGGGACGATGGCCAGAGGCGGAGCTGCTGAGTTCAGGGGGACGCCCTGGAGGCCGAGACGTGGAGGCTGAGGAGGTGCAGTCAGGAGGGCGGCTTGGAGGCCGAGACGAGGCGGAGGACCGTGGAAACGGAGCCGGGTATGCTGCAGGATCTGGACGTGATGCTGCAGGTGACGCCAGGGGTGCTGCAGGTGGAGTCACAGGCGATGCTGCAGGCTCTGGGGCTGAAGCTGCAGACTCAGGAGGGAGGGCTGCAGACTCAGGAGACGACGCTGCAGACTCAGGAGACGGGACCTCGGAGGCGAGCTGCAGCGGCGGGGCCTCAGAGGCAAGCTGCAGCGGCGGGGCCTCAGAGGCAAGCTGCAGCGGCGGGGCCTCAGAGGCGAGCTGCAGCGGCGGGGCCTCAGAGGCGAGCTGCAGCGGCGGGGCCTCAGAGGCAAGCTGCAGCGGCGGGGCCTCAGAGGCAAGCTGCAGCGGCGGGGCCTCAGAGGCAAGCTGCAGCGGCGGGGCCTCAGAGGCAAGCTGCAGCGGCGGGGCCTCAGAGGCAAGCTGCAGCGGCGGGGCCTCAGAAAACGCTGCAGACGGGACCGCAGAGGATGCTGCAGGCAGAGGCGACGCCGGAGGCGCTGCAGGCGGAGGAGGCAGAGCTGCAGGCGGAGGAGGCAGAGCTGCAGGTGGAACTGCAGGCGGAGGAGGCAGAGCTGCAGGTGGGACTGCAGGCAGATGCGGAGCTGCAGGCGGGACTGCAGGCGGAGGCGGAGCTGCAGGCGGGACTGCAGGCGGAGGCGGAGCTGCAGGCGGGACTGCAGGCAGATGCGGAGCTGCAGGCGGGACTGCAGGCGGAGGACAGGAGGAGGATGCTGCAGACTCTGGAGACGGGACCCCAGAGGACGCTGCACACCCAGGAGACGAGGAGGATGTTGGGACCCCAGAGAACACTGCACACCCAGGAGATGAGGAGGGTGCTGCAGACTCTGGAGAAGGAGAGCCGGCAGACAGCAGCTGACGGAAGCAGCCGAACAAAAAGCCCAGGGCCAGAGCTTCCATAACGTCAGGCTGACGCCGGTCACCACTGGAGTTGACTGCCAAGGGCTCTGGCAGGTCACCGGCTGAAAGGACTGTTGAGGGTGCAGAGGGCGCAGGCAGGACACCTAGGGAGATGGCCGGCAAGGGCTCTGGCAGGTCAGCAGGAGGTACAGTCGGTGAGGGTGCAGAGGGCGCAGGCAGGTCACCAATGGAGGCCGCCGGCAAGGGCTCATGGATGCCAGGCAGCACAGCACTCAGTGGAGTGCTGGGCAGGCTGGGCGGTGGAGAGCGAGCTGGGCGGCAGAAAACAGGACGGCGGAGAGCTGGGCAGGCTTTTCACAAAGACAGGAGACAAAGTCACTGGGAGCGAGAAACAGGGGTCAGGTAGCTGAAAAACACCCCCGGGGTCCCGCTGCCGTAGTGCAGGCCCGTGACGGGGCTGCACCGCTGCAGGCGGGAGTGCATCAGGACGTGAAGGGGCTGCAGGCGGGACTGCAGCTGGACGTGAAGGGGCTGCAGGCGGGACTGCAGCTGGACGTGAAGGGGCTGCAGGCAGGACTGCAGCAGGACGTGAAGGGGCTGCAGGCGGGACTGCAGCAGGACGTGAAGGGGCTGCAGGCGGGACTGCAGCAGGACGTGAAGGGGCTGCAGGCGGGACTGCAGCAGGACGTGAGGGGGCTGCAGGCGGGACTGCAGCAGGACCTGACGGGGCTGCCCGGGTGGGCTTGGTGGCTGGGAGACCCCGGGACACACCCCCCCGCCTGTCGACACAACGGGGACCTCCCCGAGCCAGGCGGGTGCCATAATACGGATTAGTTGCATGAAGTTGTTCTGAATGAACTTCTTCACTGCCTCGAAAATGGGAAAAATAATCCATATAGTGGTTCTTCCGCTCGCTGGGAAAATATTCCATACACTGGGTCTCCTGCCGGATAGAACCAGGGCTAAGGGGATGCAGGCTCATCACTCCAACCCTAATAGAGTGAGGAGCTGGCTGGGAAGCATGTGGTAGTGAGCTGGTCTCAAAGTTCTTCAGCCTCCCACAAACCACATCAAAATGGGGGACAAAATGGCTTGTCCATGGCCTCTCTTTAAACCACTGTTGCTGGATAGAAATCTCCCTTCGAAGTTCAGCATGCAGGTTAGGGGGAGAGGCCACAAGACGATCCACATCACTTCCAAAAATCAACACCTTCTTTGTCAAAAAGAGTAGCTCTGCTGGGTTCATCTTTATGGTCAGTTCATACTGTTGTGATGCAGAGTGTTGAACCCAATTATGCAGAGTAACCACAGACAAGTATAGCCGTTTAAGGATTTAATCAAAAATAGGAAGCAAAAACCTTACACAGAAGTTGAACGCAGGAAAAACCAGGAATATATCTTACTTCAGTAGAACACAGGAATCAGGAATGGCGGAATGACAAAAAGTCAACAGAGGAGAGGAACATGCATCGGCAACAACAAACTATGAACTGACACAGAAGTTTGCAAAGAGTCCAGTCTTATAGGGGGAGGGTTGATTGACGAATAGTTCACAGGTGGAATGACGAGGGAGTTGGAGACAGGTGAGTGAATGTGACTGAAGAGTGGAAGGGGGAGGGGGAGTTGCCAGGTCTGACAGGGTTGCCAGGTCTGGCAAGGTCTGTGGAGACAGATCCTAACACCTTTGACATAATTGACATGTGTGCATGTTTGCTCTCCAGATGTGGGCCTGACAGGAGACGATCTAATGGAGAGGCTGGATACTGGTGTTATTTTGTGTCAGTTAGCACAGCAGCTGCAGGACAAAATGATCCAGGCCAGCAATGGCAAGGTGCTACTGCACGCACGCACGCACGCACACACACATACACACACACACACACACACACACACACACACACACACACACACACACACACACACACACATTTTATACAGATTTGTATAGATACAATACAAGGACACAAATATTTACAAGTTGCTGTACAGAATGCAATCAGCAAATCCCGGACAAATACCCCTCCCTTCAGGGGTACAAGTACTGTAACAACATCTTTGCCTTATTTGGCGGCTTCTACCGATAGTAGAAGAGATTGCACAGAATTTTGTAAGCCGTTTAGCTGCTTTTTTGGCATCCCAAGTTGTTGGAAGCCTCTTATAACCAACCTATGTACAGTACTGTACATGTCCTACTTTGTCCTATAGGCTGCCAAAGATAAACACAAGTAGATTGCACCTATAGCACACACACACACACACACACACACACACACACACACACACACACACACACACACACACACACACACACACACACACACACACACACACACACACACACACACACACACACACACACACACACACACACACACACACACACACACACACACACACACACACACCTGCAGGAGAAAACTGAAAAGAGAGACCAACAAGACCAACAAAATAAACGTGTGTGTGTGTGTGTGTGTGTGTGTGTGTGTGTGTGTGTGTGTGTGTGTGTGTGTGTGTGTGTGTGCGCGCGCATGTGCGTGCGTGCGTGCATGTGTGCGTGCGTGCTCTGTAAATGTAGCCATTCATCCGTAGAGTGATCCACTGGCGAGCTGATGCTTCTTCAGGATCATTCTTTGCCAGAGACAACACTGCCAATTTCATCTACTGGTGTCGCAAGATTGGTGTTGACGAGACCTACCTGTTCGAGTCAGAGGGTTTGGGTGAGTTAACGAGACCATACCTGTTCGAGTCAGAGGGTTTGGGTGAGTTAACGAGACCTACCTGTTCGAGTCAGAGGGTTGGGGTGAGTTAACGAGACCTACCTGTTCGAGTCAGAGGGTTGGGGTGAGTTAACGAGACCTACCTGTTCGAGTCAGAGGGTTGGGGTGAGTTAACGAGACCTACCTGTTCGAGTCAGAGGGTTTGGGTGAGTTAAGCCCCATTCATAGAAACAAGGTCCAAAACTGTTACTTTTCAGGAAATGGGATGTAGTTATGTATTTCTCAATATTTATAAAGCCCACAGACACACTTAAACACATTCACTTTCAATGTTTCAAATATAACGAGAATAGCTGATCTATAGCCTACAAGCTTGCGATGTTTGACCACAAACTAAAGCATTTATAAACACATTTGTAAATACATAAATACAAAATTAACATAAAAAGTTACTTGCCCTACAGCAACGTTGTATTGTAAACATATGTTATATCAAACTTGCGGTTTTGAAAGCACTTCCTCAACATGTCTAGGCGTGCATGGTGGGATGCGTGAGAATGATAGTGTGGAGGTTAATCTCCATCAACAACAGGGCAAGTCTGGCCCCAAGCCAGGCTAACCCAGTTCAATGACTAATACAATGACACGTTAACCCGCTGTTACTACGGCAGACTATAAGGTTGTCATGCTGCATTCCCCGTGCATTCATTCACACATGTAATTTAGTTGTTTTGTATGTTTTTCTGACCCATGACCTTAAGGAGGAGAGAGAGAGAGAGAGATGTTTCATGTTTCTCATACTCCAAGAATGGACAGTTAAAGCAATTGTAGCATACACTTTTATTATAGTTTCACATGGAACGTAGCATGACAACATTACACAGGCTCTGTCAGCTTGTCTGCACTGGTCTCACACTCAAGTCTTATATGAAAGCTACACCTGCCTGCGTATGCCCAAATCATGTACATTCAAGCTGCAGTCGTGGCATTTCCTTGGCTACCATTCCTGCATGTGTGTTGCTGCCATTGTTTTCCTTTTGTCGAGACAGAGGTCTGTTTATCTCAGGAAGCATCGTCCCTTTCAGATGAGTGATATCTCATTACAACACCCCCTCCTTCTGTTTACACCATGCACAGTTCTCCACAAGCAACCTCGGGAAGTGTGCCTCTGCTTGATGGAGCTGGGACGCATCGGAGCCAGGTAACACATGGAGAAGGCCTACTGAGCCAGCTGTTCTCTGCTGCGTATTCCTCCTGACTTAACTTTGGTGTTGATTGTACTCTCACTGAGAATATCCCTCTCTCTCTCTCTCTCTCTCTCTCTCCCTCTCCCTCCCCCCCCCCCTCTCTCTCTCAGGTATGGCGTTGAGCCCCCGGGGTTGGTGAAACTGGAGAGAGAAATAGAGAGGGAGGAGTCAGGGACCCTTTCTCCATCTTCCCCTCTGGACTTTGTCTTCTTCCCTCCGTCACCATCACTGACCCCCTCACCCCAGCCATCTCCACCCCCGGTCCAATCTCCTCCTCCTCCTCCTCCTCCTCCTCCTCCTCCTCCTGCTCGCACCCTGATCCGTCCCTCATTTCCACTCGCCCCTGTCCCTGTCCAAGGTTATTATAATTTTGCATCATTTATTTTTTATATTTTATTTTGTGTAGGCTAGATACTTTGCTTTCAATTTTAGTTAAGTGTCGAGTAGCTTTTAAGGTGGGTTTGCTATAGTCCAGTTTATTTTATTTTATTTTTCCAAGAGGCTTAGTTGTAGGCAAGTTTAGTTTATATAAGTTTAGTGTTAGTTTGAGACTATTTGTAGTCTTGTTGTTCTTTTTGTCAGTTAACTAAATGTTTTTCCAATAATCTTTGTGTAATTTTGTTACTTTTAGTTAAAAAAGATAACCTTGTTCCTATCTTGTTCCTGACCTTCCACCAGCCACCACTGCATGTTCCTCCTCCACTCAGACCTCCCTCTCAACCTCCGTCGCCAGTACAGCCGTAGCTTCAACTCAGACGCCATGCTTTTCCTTGTCTGCTGCTACCAACACATCCCCTCCACTCTCGGAGTCCTCGCCGGTCCAAACCAGGTCGCCCTGTGCCCCACTAATCATCCCTAACCGTCCTGCACTCACCTCGCCTCCCCCACCCAAAAGCACCACGTCGCCTACGGTGGCGTCGCGGCGTCCCAGCAAACCTGCAGGCCGGAAGAGCCAAAGCGGTGCAGACACCCTCTTGGATGATATTGTAAGCATTACATCTTGCATCGACATGAATCCCAGTTCCAGTTATCTATGCTGCTGCATTGTCTGAAGTAGAGGTCTTCACGGGTCCAATTTGACCAACCCGCACCCAAATAGACCCACAAAATATTTACCCAGAACTGAATGGACCCACTTCATTCATAAATATGAGGACCTGAGGTCCCGAAATGCCAACGTTATTATTAAGAGTTGTATATTTGTATTATTAAATAAGACTTCCTTACCTAAATGTAGCCCCCTGGTTGGTGCTGCTGGCAGCGCCGCTGGTCATTAACATGTGAATGTATAATCCCAGACTAGTCAATCATTGTGGACAGTTTGTAAAAAAAAAGAAAATCACACCCGTGTGAAGTGAGGGGCGTGTTTGTCATCGTACAAATCTACGTCATATTTGGCGGACATTTGACACAATTTCTCCTTTCATTGTCAATATTGCAAATATTGAGACGTGTGTGGATAAAAGCTGTATATGGGGCTAGTGCCCCTCAAAAACAAATCCTTGTTTTCTTTATATGTGTGAGATCTTTCTTCTCAGCCATTGCTAATACTAAGCCACTGTTAATTTATGTCGCAGTAGAGCAGACCATATTTTGATTGCTTATCATTATATTTGGCTTGGAGTTTCCATTGTGCTTTACAGAGCATGTCAAGTTCAACACGCTATACGTATGACAACTCGATTGTTTTACTAAATTTGAACCATTAAAAACACATTCCCTGCCGATGACGGACATCTCCGTCATGTGATCTTTTCAGTGGTTTATGATAGATCGCCCTCTTTGCGAACGTATGAATGGGCTCTAGGTTGCCAGGTGAAGATACAAGCGGAAATTAACGGTATGAACCAGAAGTAAAAAGTCCCATCCGCCTCAATGTAAACAGCCCATGTGACAAAATGTATGTTTCGGGTGAAAGTTCACGGCCCAGGACCAGTTGGTCTTCAAAATAAGGGCCTGCACTCAAAAGACTATATGGACAGAAATATAAATTGACATGTTAATTAATGATCGTGACAACGCTAGTTTACACAGCAAAATCCATTTTACAATACATGTTGTATATGTTCCAGTATAAATAAATCAGGTGTATCTGTCCTGCTCCAGGTGAGGAACATCATTGAGGACCCACCCTGTAGATGTCCCACCAGGTTCTTTGTTGAGAAGCAGTCCAAGGGCCGCTACCGTCTGGGGGAGAAGGTTCTGTATGTGCGGGTGGGTACAGTACAGTATGTTTCTACACATACCCTCCACTGACATTACTTGATAGCAGGGGTGTTGATTACAATTATTTCAGAAACAATTCAACACATTATCTAATCTCTACATATACCATTTGATTTAATCCCTTTGAAACCACTAATCCAGTGGTATTTGAAAATACATCTAATTCACAATGAATTAATGTGACTGGTGGGATTTATTTCCTCAGTATTGGAATGTATAGTAATTGATCATAAATTAATGTAGACAACTTTTGTTTTGCGCAAAAAGTAATCGATTATAATAAATTCGAACACTGCGATTATCGATCAATTTGGATCAAATGTATCTTTACACCCCTACTTGAGAGTAATAAGTGTTGATTTTCAACACTTTCGTGATGGGGAACCAAATATAAACTAGAAAAGTGTGCTCCTTGGAGCACAGGTCTCTGCCAGGCCGGGTTGGCAACCCAGGGTCTGCAAACCTTGGAAGGCAGTCACTCAACTTTATACATATAGCGCTATATCTTGCGCCACCCCTTAACCCTTATCCCTGAACTTATTTGCCATTTTTTACTATTTTAAGAAACCTTTTATAGTTCAAATAACTGATCTACAAGCTCACATGTAGATCGGCTAGTTGAGCTATTTTAAAATGATTTTCAAAATAGTAAAAAATGGCAAATAGGTTTAGGGATAAGGGATGCAAGGGGGCAAGATGGACCTTATATATCTTTATCACATGACCAAAAAATAAAATAGCCGATCTACAAGCTTACAACGTGTTGATGTAGATTGGCTATTTTAGCAAAAAAGTAGTTTAGGGATAAGGGGTTTAGCATGGACGAAAATAGAGCCCTCTGTGCTTACAGACAGACACGCGCAGACGGACAGACAGGGGTGAACACATCTCTGGTGAGTTTGACCATGGCCTTCTGCCTGGCGGAGACTATTGAGCATGTGCGGAATTCACTACGGATCGAGTGCTTTGATTGTGAGTCAGACAATTGTATTACTGAATTATAAAACAAGTTGCCATGGCTTGAAAACAATACTGTATATTACATAGGCTATCACAAACAAGTTTTGGGGAACTCTCAGCCCCTCAAAGCAGAATCACAAATGTGTTTCTAGAATGACTGATACAGTGTGTAGTCGTTTGCAAAGTGGATGGTTTCCACAATGCCTGCAAGATGTGGTGGTGAGTCAGACTCAATGTAATTTATCCCAGAGTCTTTCATCACTACAGCTTGTCTGACTCGACCCGGCAATGGCATCCTAGCTAGGGAACCAATGTTGCTTAGCAACCAACCAGAATGAATGTTGTGGACAAGGCACAGCTGTGCGATACAGTTCAAATGTCATCCCACTGTGAATCCCTGTATGAATCCATCCATGTGAGCAAGGGTTTGATCACAGATACACTCTCTGCTCTGTGATCTAATGTCTAATCTAATCAAAGTGAAAATACAAAAGGAAGGCGAACTGCCAATAATTTTCAAATAGTCGTAGTTAGTATATATTAGGCCAGGGGTCCTCAACTAGAAATGATGAAGGTCCACAAATATTTTTTTGAATAAGACCGAGGTCCGGTCCCATGCGCGGCATCCATCGGAGAGCGGGGCTCTATGCCCGTTTAGTATGGTCAAGCCAAGCTTATACAAATCAGATCGCCTTCCACCCAACCAATAATGGGGTGCAGAGTGCAGGCCCGGAGTGGAACTCCAAATCAGGCCGGGAGTTATACGCCCTGACAGGCCACACTGCGCGTGCGCATAGCGCGCGCCAGAATTTTGGGGGCCCTTGGGGGACATTTTGGGGGCCTTTGCAGCAATTTCACATGAGAAATGTACCATCTGATGTTATTTATATTATTAACTTAATATTAACTTAAAACTTAAAAAAAAAAAAAAAAAAAATCCACAAAGAGGTGGTCCGCGGTCCGGTCGCGGACCGCCAGTTGAGCTGTATTAGGCTATATAGGGCTGAAGTGGTTAATGTAGCCTATTGTGTAGGCCTAATCAAATCCACAAAGTAACTAGTAACTAACGTTTCAAATAATTGTAGTGGATTAAAAGCACAATATTTGCCTCTGAGATGAGTACAAGTAAAGGTATTGACAATTGGAAACTAAAGTAAAGAAAATACCTCACAATTTGACTTAAGTTTCCTACAGTACTTGATTAAATGTATAGTTACTTGCCAACACTGCCCTTGCCAAGGGTGTGTACCCTCTTACTTCTTACTACTTTTCCACAAAGTTTTTGCCACAAACGGTACAACCAAAAGGTTGCTTAGTGGCTTACCTTATTTACAAGCTTTGCTACAAACTGTACAACCAAAGGGTCTCTTAAAAACATTATTTACTAGGGCCGGGACTAATTGCGATTAATTTAGATTAATTAACTACAGAAAAATTAATCGCGATTAACTACAGATAAATTAATCACACCTTTTTTTTCACCGCGGAACGTTTCTCACTGGGCGCTTTTCTATAGTACTGAAAACTGGAAATCATAAAACACCCCATTTAGTGTTGCCTAGAACTGGAGGTCTGACAAAAAACAGTAACAATATGAAGTAAGTACAGCTTTGTGATGTCACTGAGATGTACTTGTTACTGTTACTGATTTTTTTCAGACCTCCAGTTCTAGGCAACACAGAATGAGGTGACTTTTTATTATTATTTCCACAACAGGTAGCCTATATTAATGACAGTAAAATGTTGAAAATGAGTGGTATCATGTAGTCAATAATCATTGATTCACTGGGATACCAAAAAACATTTGAAAAAAAGGTTTCTCGCTGTTCTCGGGTCAAATAATGATATGCGATTAAAATGCGATTAATCTAGATTAATTAATCGCAAAGCCTCTGATTAATTAGATTAATTTTTGTAATCGAGTCCCAGCTCTATTATTTACACATAGTACCTATAAGGTGCGTGAGCATAGCAGCCGCTGTGTACTGTGCATTATATAGGACATGGATAGTCAGATGTATTAGTGTACCCCTCTGTGTATCACGGAACAGTGTTTGACAGTCAGGTTGTATCACGTCTTTGGTTGCTAATTGGTCACCAGCTGAAACCCATTTAACGCTTAGTTAATCTTATTGAAATCCCCATTGACTACTAGACCATCTTTACTAACACTGTTGATCAATATGTATGTTGTCTGTGTCAGTTTGCTGACAGGCTGAGCCACTATACTTTCTATTTTCTCTTCCTCAGTGGCTGACAGACAACATATTTGTACTACCCATTTAGAAATAATGGCTGCCTTCAAGTGAGGGGACACCTGTTTCCATGCAGCAGCTCAGTCTCTGACATGGGGAAACTTGTCTCGATGCCACATCAAAGGAAACACAGGCAATAAAAGATGAAGTTGCCAAAGGCTGCTGTTGGTTTATGGCCAAGTTCAGCAAGCGTGGATGTATCTGTTGGTTTATGGTCAAGTTCAGTAAGCTCGGCAAGACTTACTTTACTTATTATTATTATTATTATTATTATTATTATTATTATTATTATTATTATTATTATTATTATTATTATTATTATTATTATTATTATCATAAAGCGATGTACTGTATCTTGATTCTTGATCTAAAACAGAATCAAACATAGATAAAGGTATTTGGAAGCAGGCCAAGTTGTAATCCTGGAGTTTCCAGTTAGGTTTCCCTCCATTGGCTCTTATGTGCATGGTATCATCATTATCATTGTTTTGTACTATGAGCTTACCTGAGGCAATCCATGTCTTTTTTATTTTTACTTTCAGCTCACTTATGTTTTGGCTGTCTTCAGTACACTATCTGTCATTAGCAATAATGACTATTTGCCAGCTACTGCTTGCAGTATTTACTTCCCCTTTCTGTCATTTGTCTTTTAACGAGCGCCCACGCTTCAGCTGCATGAGCAGAGCTTTGCACCATCATGTTGATGGCCATGGCTCCATCCATTACCACGCGTTCCGTCCTTTGGATGGGTGGGAATTAAAGGAATGAAACACATAAAACTCCTTTACCATATAGGCTGATAACCCTGGTGTTGCTCTTGGGAGGGGTTTTGCCACTGAATGTGTACAGACCTTTTTAAAGAGCAAGGTCTATTGATTACAAGAGAGACAAAGTCATTAGTGGTGAGATTTAATCAGGCAGCTTGTTAAAGAGTAGCCGAGCATGCCCGCCTACATAACACCCTCCATCCCCCCAACCCCCGACACACACGCCACCCCGCAACACACCACACCACACACCACACCCCACCTTCCCCTGCCCCCACCCACCCCTCTGCCTTTACCCCAGCCTTTATTCCCACTGGACATTTTTCAATCATGCTAGCCCTGAAGTGCTCTGCCATTCTTTGCTGTTAAAAGAGAAGACAGGTTTTCTTTCTTCCATGTGCCCAATTAGGCTCTCCTTTAGCTTTGTAGCAGGAACGCTGTCTTCCTGCCTCAATGGGAAGGAGCACATTCAAACCTCTCACAATATCATGACATATCTATTTTATCCCCATTTACATAAAGGGGAAGAATGAAAAAAATAAGAAAAGAAAAAAACGACCCGTGAACACACGTGATATTGCATAAATATAGATCATGTCTGTCATCTACATAATCTTTCAGCGTCGGTGTGAATTGTTAAAGATTATCAATAAATGTAAATGATCACTGATTAAGAGGTGATGGGCAGATTAGGAGAAAATCCTGAATTAGTTACTAGACTACTACCGTGGGAGTGTTCTCCTGGCAGGCTCCCTCAACCAGTTATATTATGCATGATTGCAAGGGCTCATATCTGCTCTGTGTACTGCCATGTGTCATTCTCCTATCTTTACTGTATATTTGATGAGGTTTAACTGTTCATTAGTACAAACCTATATGAACACAGTCACAGACACATAGGCAATGCAACATGGCTAAAGCCTGACTCCTACTGGTGGATTCATGAATGTCACATCCTCCCGTCAGCATCTTCATGAATCTTTCAGCAGGAGGCGAGGGAAGTGAGAATCAATGAACCTGCCAAGGAGGACACCAGGGAATTTAGCCAGCAGCTTATGGGTTGTGTAGACAAAGCACACGTTTTATGTGGAGACCATGTGAGTGGAGGGCTGCTATGCCTAATATAAGATCAGTCGCTTGCTGACAAGAACTGATCTTCAAGCGCACACACACATGCACCAGCGCACGCACTATAATGGCAACGGGGTATCTTTTAAACAGATATTAGATTGTTATTGTTGCCTGGAATTCATATAGGCTGCTTTAATAATATCTGTGATGGCTGCATGAGGCTCAGCCTACTTGATGATGAGATGTACATAAAAAATTCTGAATCTGGGTCCTCCACAGAGTCCACAGCCCACTCACCCTCCTACCCCCAGCACACCCTTCACACCTCCACACCCCACTCACCCTCCTACCCCCAGCACACCCTTCACATTGTTTATTTACAATGTCAGACTTGACCCCCTGTCAGCTCTAACATTTTAATCTGCAGAGGCCAAGGGACATCTGAGTCACTGATGAGTGTGTGTGTGTGTGTGTGTGTGTGTGTGTGTGTGTGTGTGTGTGTGTGTGTGTGTGTGTGTGTGTGTGTGTGTGTGTGTGTGTGTGTGCGTGTGTGTGTGCGTGCGTGCATGTGTGTGCGTGCATGCGTGTGTGAGTCTATCGCCCCAGCCCCACTAGTATGCATAGTGGAGAGGGGGCCCAGAGGAAAAAAGCCTGTTATCAGATTCTTAATGGCTCCATAATGAAGGTTTTATGGGGGTGGGGGGGTGGCCGTATGGCCACGCTGCAAGGCCTCCTGGGAATTCAGATGTCTGCAGGGAGACGGCAGTCTGCACAGAAAGAGTAACTCATCTAATTTTCTCTCCTTTCATTATTTTTTTTGTCAGCGTTATAGTGTGACAGTAGTTGCCATGGTAGCGTTTTGTCAGCGTCATAGTGTGACAGTAGTTGCCATGGTAGCGTTTTGTCAGCGTCATAGTGTGACAGTAGTTACTAGTTGCCATGGTAGCGTTTTGTCAGCGTCATAGTGTGACAGTAGTTGCCATGGTAGCGTTTTGTCAGCGTCATAGTGTGACAGTAGTTGCCATGGTAGCGTTTTGTCAGCGTTATAGTGTGACAGTAGTTGCCATGGTAGCGTTTTGTCAGCGTTATAGTGTGACAGTAGTTGCCATGGTAGCGTTTTGTCAGCGTTATAGTGTGACAGTAGTTGCCATGGTAGCGTTTTGTCAGCGTTATAGTGTGACAGTAGTTGCCATGGTAGCGTTTTGTCAGCGTTATAGTGTGACAGTAGTTGCCATGGTAGCGTTTTGTCAGCGTTATAGTGTGACAGTAGTTGCCATGGTAGCGTTTTGTCAGCGTTATAGTGTGACAGTAGTTGCCATGGTAGCGTTTTGTCAGCGTTATAGTGTGACAGTAGTTGCCATGGTAGCGTTTTGTCAGCGTTATAGTGTGACAGTAGTTGCCATGGTAGCGTTTCGTCAGCGTTATAGTGTGACAGTAGTTGCCATGGTAGCGTTTCGTCAGCGTCATAGTGTGACAGTAGTTGCCATGGTAGCGTTTTGTCAGCGTTATAGTGTGACAGTAGTTGCCATGGTAGCGTTTTGTCAGCGTCATAGTGTGACAGTAGTTGCCATGGTAGCGTTTTGTCAGCGTTATAGTGTGACAGTAGTTGCCATGGTAGCGTTT